>NC_136261.1:437934544-438188912 GCF_964187855.1 Myxine glutinosa | reverse complement strand
TTTCCCTGATTTGGCTCCCTTTATTCAGGCTGCAAAACTAGTCATAAAAAAATCTGAGGAACGAAACCTAACAAAATCGCAGTTTCATCGACTAAAGAAAATCATAACAAAGGCAAAGAGTGAGTACTCACAGTGTCAGACAAAATTTACTAATGAGTGATGAAGATGCTTAATCTTGCAACACTCAATATAAATGGTGGTGGGGCCAGTCACGTCCGCCAGATCCAAGTGAATAGTTTATTCAAAAGGAAACAAGTCGATGTAATATTACTGCAAGAAACTCATATTATTGAGAAGGTTGAACATGACTGGAGCAGCATGTTCAAAGGTAAATGTTTCTTCAGTAATATGTCATCTGTATCTGCTGGAGTGGGGTTTTTGCTAAAACCAGGACTTGTACCTGAATCTTGCCTCTTTCAGGAGGTGATTCGGGGACGTTTTGCCTCCCTAGAATTGGTGAACAATAGCCTGAAGCTTATTATTTTTAATGTATATGCACCAAGCGAGAGTACTGACCGTAAAGCCTTCTTTACTGAAGTGATAAACCATTTAAATTTGTTTGACCCAAATCAGTGCATATGCATGGGGGGAGATTTCAATTGTATGCTAGAGCCCAAAATAGACAGAAATTCACCGGAACCACATCCCAAGTCCCATGGTGACCTCTCCCAGTTCCTTTCAGGTGGGGCTTTTTTGGATGTATGGCGATTGATGCACCCAAATGACCGGCAGTTTACATGGTGTCGATGCTCCAATGGCCAAGTATCCTTAGCGAGGCTTGACCGCTGGTACATCACCCCACGATTAAGGAATATTGTAACCTCCTCAACTATTACCCCTTCCATCTTCTCTGACCACCACATGGTCACGATGGGCCTATCTTTCCCACAATTCAAACGGAGGAGCGCCTATTGGAAATTCAATACAAGCCTTTTGGATGATACCCTGTTTAAGGAAGCCTTTCGCATCCTATGGATAGCAATAGTTGGAAAAAAGCCCCTCTTTGCTTCCACTAACCTTTGGTGGGATAATATGAAAACTCATATACGACTGTTTTGTCAACAGTTTAATTCCCACATCATTCATGAAAATCAAATCACATTGGCACGGTTGGAAACCGAAATTCTAAAACTGCAAAACAAAATGGCAGAGCAGGAAAATGAGACAAATTATAAATTGCTCCTTGAAAAAAGGACCCAACTCTGGGAACTATTACAGGAGAAGGCTGCAGGACTACTAGTTAGACTGAGAGTAAAAAGCATTAAAGTATCAGATAGTCCTAGCAAAGCCTTCTTTCACTTAGAAGCTGAAACGAAGCCTCCCCAGCTTATTTTATCAGTTAAGGACCCAAGTGGGAATGGAATTACAAGTTCTGATGGGGTAAAAATCACTATTAGAAAGTATTATTCTGAACTATTTGCTAAAAAAGATATATATGAGGATAAAATAAAATGTTTTACCTCCCATCTCCCAACCCTAACTGAGACTCAACGCCTGGAGCTGGATGTGCCTTTAAGCCTTGATGAATTACAGCGTGCCCTGGTTGGAATGGAATCTGGAAAGGCTCCGGGAATTGATGGCCTGCCAGCTGAGTTTTATATGGAATTTTGGGACATTTTGGGCCCAGAACTATTGATTGTAATCCAAGAATCCTTGCGAAAAGGTGTAATGCCACTAAGCCTAAGGAGAGCAGTGGTGAGTCTTCTCCCAAAGTCAGGAGACCTCCGGCGGATGGAGAATTGGAGACCGGTTTCAATAATGTGTACTGACTATAAATTGTTTCGAAAGCAATGGCAAATCGTTTAAAAAAAGTCATTGGTGATCTGGTTTTACCTGATCAGACATTCTGCATCCCCAGTCGTTCGATTTACGACAACATTTTTTTCGTGCGGGATTTAATGTATGCTCGCCATGACCAAAATGATTTCGGAATATGTTTTCTCGACTTTGAAAAAGCCTTTGACAGCAATGACCATGTTTTCTTGTGCCATGTTCTTGAAGCATGTGGGTTTGGGGTAATTTTCAGGGCCTTTATAGCTCTATTGTACACTGACATCTCCAGTGTAATTAAGGTGAACAATGAACTGGTTCCCCACATAAAGGTTCAGAGGGGGGTACGGCAGGGTTGCCCAGTCTCAGGTTTGCTTTTTGCGTTAGCAATGGAGCCATTTCTTTGCACACTGAGAAAGAATATCTCTGGCCTGACCTGTTTTCCTGGAAGCCCACCAATGACTATATCGGCCTATGCAGATGATGTTTGCGTCATCATAAAAAACCACCAAGACATTGTTGCTCTTGTAAAGTCCTTAAGAACCTTTTTCATGGCTTCATCTCTGAAGGTTAATTGGACGAAAAGAAAAGCTCTTTGGGTGCCATACCTTAATAGCTGCCTACCTGTCTCAACACATCTGCCTGCTCTTCCAGAAAACTTGGAGTGGAAAACAGATGGTGTTGATTACCTTGGTGTGTCCCTGGGCTCGACACAATTTGAGAAAAGGAATTGGGAAGGTGTGACTGGAGAAATAGACAGGAGGCTGAACCTGTGGAAAAGAGCCCTACCGCACCTCTCATTTAAGGGCCGAGTCTTAGTGGCAAACAACTTGGTTGCTACAACGTTGTGGCATTGCTTTATTTGCCTGCAACCACCAGAAGCGCTGCTGGACAGGATACAGGCCAAACTTGTGGACTTTTTTGGGGGAGGCCATCATTGGCTGCGGCCAAGTGTAATATGCCTTACCTCATCTGAAGGTGGTCAGAGCCTTGTTCACGTGAGATCCCGTCTCATGGCTTTTCGCCTGTGCTCCATTCAACGCCCCCTATTTGGTGAAAACCTGCCAAACCATGCCTTGGCTTGCCATATTTTACAGCAGGCGGGTAGACTCGGCTATGGTCTCGAAGTATTCCTGACTTAACTCAAGTACGTGAATACATCAACGCTCCCCATATTTTACCAGAGCCTTTTCAGTGCCTGGGAAAGACTTTCCGTGAGCCGTAAAGCGGACACTTACTCCCCAGGGATGTTCGAGGTTGAACCCCTGTTCTTCAAACCTCTCTTCCCTGATGTTCCCAAGAGTCATCATTTGTGCCAACGCTTTATTGAGGCAGGCATAAACAAAGTATGGCACCTTCGGCCAAACTCCGGTTTTGGGTGGAGGAATTTGGAGGAAATTTCGACCTTGACGGCGATTCGGTCCAAGAGGACAATTGGAACGATTTTAAGGAAAGTTGTTCAAAAACGTCATCAGCTACAGAAACTTTGGACTCGGAATACTTGTGGACACCCCAACGAGTCCCCGTTTCCGAAACTGATTTTTGACTGCTTTCCCAAGGAACTTCCACCTGTTAGCACAGGGACAAGTGTATTGCATGCTGAGAGCAGCAAGAGCCTGTATAGGTGGTGGTTATCTCAAGTTCTTGGTATTCCTCCGCTAAATGGAGTAGCACGATGGAAGAGGCTACTCCCTGCCGGGCCCCCCAATGAACCTGTATGGGAATCAATGTATAGTAAGCTGATCAACAAAAGAACAGGTGATCTTCAGTGGCGCCTTGCCCACTGGATCATCCCATGTAATACATATGTATGGAATTTTGCCCCAATATCTGCATGTTGCCCCTTTTGTTCTGTAAATGAGGATGTTTTTCATTTTTTTATTGGTTGTGAAAGACTTTTTCCTTTATTTGAATGGTTAGACTTTGTGTCGTTCAAAATGAATTTCAGATTTACTTTTCGATCCTTTATTTTTGGGCTCAAAAAGAGACGGCAACACAACAAGGAATATGAACTGTTGTGCTTTTTTGTAGCTACAGCAAAGCTTGCTACTTACCTGTCCAGAAAGGAGAAGCGGCATGGTAAGCCCATTCATCAATGCAAGGTCATGACGTTTTTCAATGCACTGTGTGCTGCAAGGCTAAAACATGAGTTTGAGTTTTCCAAGAGCATGGGCGAAATTGATGGATTTGTGGAAAAATGGTGTTTGAAAAGTGTCTGTGAAGTCCGCCAAAACGAGTTGGTATTATTTTTCTCTTGATTGTTCATAATTTCTACAATTCATAGTATTGCTGCAGAAGATTGCACTTGTTTTCGGTAAAAGTTGATCTGATCAACGCATATATCTGTATTGTTTCCTCGCTTCATCGTTTTCTCTTGTTTTTGGCTTTGTTGATTTTATACACTGTACATCCATGCACTTTATAATTTTTGGAATAAAAGGACGTCAAAAGTCAAAGTCTCTCTCTCTCTCTCTCTCTCTCTCTCTCTCTCTCCCTCTCCCTCTCCCTCTCCCTCTCCCTCTCCCTCTCCCTCTCTCCCTCCCTCTCCCCCTGCTGGTCGTTGGTGAGGCGTGTAATGGTGTGGCAATCATGGCTGCTGTGTGTGAGAAGCTGTGAGTACTGTGTTGTGTTGTTGCCTTTCCCACCCCCCCCCCCCCATTTTCACTCCCTCTGTGTCCTTGTACGTGCTTGTGAAGTTTTCCCCATGTTTTCCTTCTTTGTTTGAGACAAGAGAGAGAAAGAGAGCGTGCATGGTGAGTTTGGTGCGAGTCCTAAAGAACCTTGTGTTCTTCGGGCCTGTGCTCTGCTTGCCGTGTTCTTCATCATTGTCGTTTATCGGCTCCCTTATTCTATTTCTTTTCATTTTACCTTCGCCTGCAGGTTTTGCTCGCGACAGGTTCTCTTTATTTTTTATTTCGAAACCGTTTCTTTAGTTTCATTTATTTTTAGCTATGGCGAACGTTCGTTTGCACAATAGCAGGTATGAGTCATTGACTCGCAAACACGGGCTTATTGCTTGCCCGCCTGACGGAGTGAGCGTCGAGGACGTGGTAACCAGTATTGGTAACATTGTCGGCCTGGATAATGTCCTCGCTGCCTCCAGGATGAACCACAGAATCGTGGTTTTTGTATCAAAGGAACACCTCGTTAATGAGGTGGTGGAACACGGTTTGTCCTTATCCCAGGGTTTTTATATAAGTGTTAGTCTGATGGACACACCGGCGGTCCGAATCATTTTGTCGAACTTACCGCCGTTTATAAAAAGCGAGCACATTGTCTCTTCGCTTAATCGTTTCGGCACCGTTGTGTCCCGGATATCCATGATCCCCCTGCGACTTCGAGCAGACGCCTCGCTCCGACACATCATGACCTTTCGGCGTCATTGTTATATTATCCTCAAAGACAACGCTCAGACGCTTAATGCGACCATGACGCTGTCGCTCAATGGTCGTAACTATCAAATATATGTGTCGACCGAAACGACGACCTGTTTCATTTGCGGGCAACACGGACATGTTAAAGGTGCCTGCACGAAGGTAACTGTCCCCGTGAGAACAACCGAGCAGGCAGAACCTGGTAATGCTGTGGACGATCAGCCGTCCACATCGGCGGCAGCAGCGAGAGATACCTGTACGAAGGTAACTGTCCCCGTGGGCACGCCTAAACAGGCGGCACCTGGTAATGATGTGGACAATCAGCCGTCGACATCGACAGCAGCAGTGAGGGATTCCTCCGTGAATGATGAAGGTTTCACTGTTGTTACTGCTCGGAAGAAGCACAAACGGCCGAACGTTAATGACGAAGCAGCAACGAGGGATTCAAAAAAGATTGTGTTGACTGGAAGCGACAATGGACCCCTCACTGAGGTGGCTCCTTGTGTTACCGGCATAGCCTTACACAATAGATTTGCATCTCTAACTCCTGATGATGATAAAGAATTAATGAATCGGAGTGAAAGAGCTGCTTGTGATGACAATAATGGACCTACAGAGCCCATTTTAGCCTCCGCCTCTGCAGGGCGTGAGGAACCTGAGGAGGTCGTGCCTCAGAATGGCCTGGGCTGTGCGGACATGGAATGCACAGTTTCTGTCTGTGCGGGGCGTGAGGCACCTGAAGAGGTCGTGCCTCAGAATGCCCCGGGCTGTGCTGACATAGAATGTACAGTCTCTGTCTGTGCGGGGCGTGAGGCACCTGAGGAGGTCGTGCCTCAGAATGTCCAGGGCTGTGCGGAATGTACAGTTTCTGTCCGTGTGGGGCGTGAGGCACCTGAGGAGGTCGTGCCTCAGAATGTCCCGGGCTGTGCAGACATGGAATGCGCAGTTTCTGTATCAGCCGGGCATGGCGCACCTGAGGAGGTTGTGCCTCAGGATGTCCCAGGCTGTGCCCTCAAGACATATACAAGTTCTGTCATTGAAACGCCTCATATAATTCCGGAGCGTGGCATGACCATAGCGGGTCATGAAGAGGTGAATCTCGCAACACCTGTTGCATCATTGTCTGATTTGCAGACGTGTCCAAAACCTGCAGACATTCAGGGGATGGCACACACAGCATCTGCTGCACCGGCGCCTGCTTTATCGTTAGAGGGTGAGACTCACGCTGATCAATTGGACTATGACTCCGATGGAGCCTCATCCCTCATGTCTGGCATCAGCATCGAGGCTTGGAACGAATTGTTGTTGTCTCATGGGCCGGAGGGTGACCCGGGCATCACACCTGCAGAAATTCTAAAATTCCTGAAAGACACTTTTCGGAAGAGGCGAGTAAAGGTGAAAGATTTCTTTCCAGACCTAAAAATCTTCATAACATCCGCGAAATATCTCGTCCTGAAGTCCAGCCAGTTTGGAGTTGGGGAACGAGAAGTATACCGCCTCAAGAAGTACATCGTCAAAGTGAAGGAAGAGCTACAAGTAGACCAACCTTCTGCTATATAACCCCTTCCCCTTCTTCTTCACATGACCTTTTCTGTAGCTACCTTGAATATCAATGGGGGGCGGTCCCCATTGCGCAAGACCCAGGTGAAATTACTCACTGAGGAAAAGCATATTGATGTCATGCTTTTGCAGGAGACGAGATGCAGTCCTTCGTGCGAAAGCCAATGGCGAAGGTTGATGAACGGCCAATGGTTTTTCAGTAGCTTGGCTTGCCCTAGAGCCGGGGTAGCTATATTCTTCTCATCTTCTTTTTTCCTCCAAATTGACATTGTTTTTGAAGACATAATTAAGGGGTATCTAATTTCTGTGTCTTTCACCTTCAATGGTTACAGGCACACACTTTTTAATGTCTACTCACCCAGTGACAACACTGACAGGGTCACCTTTTTCACACAGTTAGAAACATCACTCACTCATGTAGATTTTAATAATCTTGTTTGCTTGAGTGGGGATTTTAATTGTACTCTAGACTCTGCCATGGACCGGAACGGTAAAGAACCTCATCTAGCTAGTACCATCCCACTGGCAAGGGTTTTATTTAAATTCTCTTTCGTTGATGCGTGGAGACTTCACAACCCCCTCATACGCCAGTATACATGGTGTCGCTGTCTTGACGGTCGGCTTCCCTTCGCTCGGCTAGATCGTGTTTACATAAATAGTAACTTTCTTAACATGATGGGCAATGTGCAAATTTTACCAATCGGTTTCTCCGATCATCACATGGTCACCTTTTCTCTTCTCTCTCCGATACGGAACTATGGAGCTGCACATTGGATTTTTTAATGTGGACCTTTTAGAGGATCAAGCTTTCCTTAAAGCCTTCCGGGCTTTCTGGGGTACACTGCTTTTGCGGAAACCTTCTTTTCTTCCCTCAATCAATGGTGGGATAATGCTAAGGCGCAAATTAAAACATTTTGTCAGCAGTATAGATTATTTTGTACAAAAGATGAGTCTCTCTTTAAAAGTGTGATTGAAAACGAAATTTTAGCTTTGCAAAGCCATCTGTCACCTTCCAACACAATGGAAACGAATCTTTCATTGGCCAAAAAGAAAGCTATTCTCAACAGGCTATGTGTAAAACAAGCTAGAGGTGCCATGGTTCGTCTCCGTGTGGAGAATTTGCGTCATCTGGACGTGCCTTCTAGTTTCTTCTTTCGACTTGAACACACTTCAAAGGGTAGCGAGCAGCTCACCTTGTTACGGACTGTGCAGGGCAATATGATAAAGGATCACAAGGGCATTAGAACCCTGGTTAAAGATTACTTCTCTGATCTGTATTGTAGGAAAGACATTGATGACGAAATGGTGCATTCTTTAACCGCGTCCTTGCCCACCTTGTCAGCTACTGCACGTCAAGAGCTGGACAGAAAGATAACTATTGAGGAACTGTTTGTTGCACTACAAGCCTTGCCGAATGGAAAACCCTCTGGCTTGGATGGACTCCCCGTAGAGTTCTACAAAGCTTTCTGGGACCTCTTTGGGACGGAACTGTTGGAAATATTTTCTGACAGTTTACGACTCAACCAACTGCCACTCAGCTGCCATAGAGCGGTGCTTGCCCTAATACCCAAGAAGGGAGATCTGCATCGGGTGGAAAATTGGCATCCGATATCCTTGCTATGCGTGGATTATAAAATCTTTTCCAAGGCTCTCACCAACCGGCTCAGAGTCGTGATTGGGGAGATCATACACCCAGATCAATCTTACTGTGTCCCTAAAAGGTCAATTCACGACAGTATCTTTATTGTACGTGACATGATTGATATCTGCTCTCTCGAACAAAGAAATGTTGGTCTGGTGTTCCTCGATCAAGAAAAGGCCTTCGATGCCATCGACCACTTTTATCTTTTCTCTGTTTTACGGGGGTTTGGTTTTGGTGAATTTTTTATCTCTCACATACAGCTACTGTATAATAACATTTTTAGTTTAGCAAAAGTTAACAACATTTTATGTCAGCCTTTCCCGGCTAGTAGAGGCATTCGTCAAGGTTGCCCTCTTTCCGGCCTCCTGTACTCCCTCGCGATTGAGCCTTTGCTCGTTCGTTTGCACGCACGTCTTCCCGGTTTCGTTCCTCAACCAACTGCGAACCCGTTCAAGGTGATTGCTTATGCAGACGATCTTTGTGCAATCGTTCACTCAGATGAGGACGTCTTGGCCTTGGTCCAATGCGTCCATGAATTCAGTTTGGCAAGTTCGGCAAAAGTGAATTGGAAAAAGAGCAGAGCTCTCTACCTTGGTCCGCAAAATGGCGCCACTCCTCCGACTCTGCCGGAGCAACTCGAATGGGCATGGGATGGCGTTCTTTACCTTGGTGTCTTTCTTGGTACCGAAAACTTCATTTTGAGAAACTGGCAATCTCTCATAATTAAAACTGAGAGGCGGCTGCTAAAATGGAGGGCTTACTCTGCCAACTCTCCTATCGGGGCCGAACCCTCATTATAAATAACCTTGCAGCATCGATGCTTTGGCACGTTTTTATGGCACTGCAGCCCCCGGATTTTATTCTTTAAAAACTGCAATCTATTTTTATTGACTTCTTTTGGGGGGGGAAGCACTGGCTCAAACCTGGTGTGTTAAACCTACCCATTGCTGAAGGAGGACAGGGTCTGATTGCCATTACCAGTAAAGTTATGGCTTTTCGCCTCCTGTCGCTTCGTCGACTGCTTTTTGTCGACTGCTTCGTCGACTGGCTTCGATAAACTGACGTCCCGTGGAAGGCATTGGCTCACTGCCTGCTTCGGCAGGCAGGGAGACTCGGCTACGATCAAGAGCTGTTCCTTATTGGCAGCAAGAAAGTCGATATGGCATCAGTCCCCCTGTTCTACAGGAGTGTGCTGGAGGCATGGCAGGCAGTTACCATTCGCCGTGATAACAGTAATTATTCCCTTGAAATGTTCTTAAACGAGCCAATTTTTTTAAACCCCATTTTTGAAGGGGTCTGCAGTGATCGTACTTTTATGCAAAAGTTTATTGATGCTGGATGCACCAAGGTTAAAGATTTTAGAACCCCTCCTCCTTACAAGTGGAAACCAGCTGCTGACGTCGCTGTTGCCACTGGAGTTAGGTCCATTCGGGTCATTGGGAGGATATTCTCTGTGATTCTGCGCTTTTTCAAGCAAACCAAGCTAAAATGGGCTCCACAGGTGGAAGCTGGCCCTCTCTCATCCCAACACCCCTTTCCAGAGCTTTTGCTTCTTTTTCAAGGTTTCACCTCCTTTAAGTTGATGGAAAAATCCTCTGTTTATGGCATGTGTGTCAAAACCCTTGTTTCTGATAGACCTGCAGAACCACAAGCGCACTGGAGGAGAATGCTCCAGACTACTCATTCTACTTCGATAAACTGGCTTGTTATGTACAAGGTACCCATTGCCAAACGCTCCGGAGACTTGCAGTGGCGATTGGCACATCACATTTTACCCTCAAACGTTTTGATACACCGAATGTGTCCACATGTCCTTGAAAAGTGCCCTTTTTGTGATGCCCAGGAAACTCTTTTTCATGCCTTTGTTGGATGCCCAAGATTGACACCACTTTTTACTGTTTTATCGCATGTCATTCAAGGGTTGGGGTTGGTTTTTACACACTGTGTTTTTATATTTGGTTTTAGTATTAAACCCAGATGTAGGCACGAATGTTTTTTAGCCAACTTTTTAATTTCTGAGGCAAAACTTGCTATATATGTGTCCAGGAAAAGGAAAATCCGGAACAGTGTTGTTCCAGTGGAATACGCTGTAGTCTTTCTTAGGTCATTGGTGTCATCTCGGCTGAACCTGGAATTGTCTTTTGATAACTGTGGGGACTTCCAGAAACGATGGTGTGTTCGGCGTTCCTTGTGGAGTTTAACTGACGGAGTCCTTGCATTAAACTTGTAATATAGCATTGCTCTCTTATTTGGTGTAATGTGAAATGCTTCGAAATGGTACCTTTTATGACTGTTTATATCAACTTTATTTGCTGTCTGTATTGATTTGTAACCATGGTTTTCTTTTTCTCACTGTCTGTATTTGTAGAAATGCTCTCATGACCTGTAAATATTTTTTGTTTTACCTGTCTGCATTGGTGGAAAAGGTTTTTTCCTTCAAAAAAAGGAATGAAATCTCTCTGTCTCGCTCCCTCTCTCTCTCTCTCTCCCTCTCTCCCTCTCTCCCTCTCTCTCTCTCCCTCTCCCTCTCTCTCTCTCCCTTTCTCTCTCTCTCTCTCCCTCTCTTGTTGGAATCGAGAATGTTCTTGCAGCTTCAAAAATGAATCATCGCATCGTGGTTTTCCTGTCGGACGTGCGACACGTGGCCCAGGCGGTTGAAATCGGTTTAACCGTCCCGCCGGATATTTTTGTTAACGTCAATCCTTTGGACACAATGGTCGTTCGGTTAACTCTGTCCAATATTCCTCCTTTTTTCACTTGTGAAGAGATCGTCTCTGCACTAAGTGTCTTTGGCACAGTTGTGTCGCGGGTCTCGATGGTTCCGCTTCGTCTTCGCTCTGACGCCTCGGTTCGGCATGTTATGTCGTTCCGACGTCATTGTTATATCATTTTAAAAGATAACGCTCAATCACTCAATGCAGTTATGACGTCGAAATATAAAAACCGCAATTATCAAATCTATATTGCAACGGAAACTATAACTTGCTTAATTGTGGTGAATCGGGGCATTTAAAAAACGTTTGCCCCAAGAATACCGCCGGTGATGCATCGATACCGGTGAAGACCATTAACACAAAAAGTGGTCCATCTAGAGTCGGGGACCCTCGTGATGCCTCAAACACGAGTAATTTACCTGAGGTGGCGGGGGTGGCTCAACCCCAGGCAGATGGTGAGGGTTTTACCGTTGTTCCTTATAAAAGGAAACATAAATTAAAACATTAAACTGATAACAGTCAGGATGTGGCGGCGAGCTGTCCAAAAAAGATGGCACCGGCTGACGAACATGACGAGTCCCGTTTGGAAGCAGCAATATCTGAGGTTTTTAAAACCGAAAATCGGTTCGACGTTCTTGCCCTGGAGGATGATAATGCTTCTGCTTGTGGAGTTGGTGAACTCGAACAGGAAGTTGGTGTGGTGCAACAGGAAGCGCATGTGACCACTCCCATGGTCACAGGCACCGTTTATGTGAACGCCGAGTCCACTCTTGTCCCTCTTCCTGCTGGGGGTGAGGTGTGTGACGTTCCTGAGTTGCAGACAACCTCGAGCCCAGGTGAATCAGAGTGTAAGGCATCAGCTGATGACGTGCCGGGTTTGCCCCCAGCAGAATGTGAAACTTCTCCTGATAGTACATCTCTTCCTCTCCCTCTTCCTCCTCCCACTCCCACTCCTCCTCCTCTTCCCACCCCCCCTCCTCCTCCCACTCTCCTTCCTCCTCCCACTCCTCTTCCTCCTCCCATCCCCCTTCTTTCTCCTCCCGCCCCCCTCCTCATCCTCCCGCCCCCCCTCCTCATCCTCCCGCCCCCCCTCCTCCTCCTCCCCCACATACTTCTCTTCCTTCTGCTTTGGGTGCGGAATGTGACGTTTCCCTTGTGAAGCCACCAGCTCCATATCAGGAGCATGAAATTGATGTCATGGACATGGACCGACACTCGGAATGTGATTCGGACGGGACCTCGTCGCTCGCCTCTGCCGGGAGTGTCGAAGCCTGGAATGACCCGGGTTTTCCCCAAGATTTGGAGGGTGAGACCAGTGTTCCACCCTCCGAGATCATAAAATTTCTCCAGGACACTTTTCGGAAGAAACGGGTAAAAATTAAAGATTTTTTCCCTGACCTAATCGGTTTTGTGGTCTCTGCGAAGCGACTGCTTGTTAAAGCCGGACAGCTTGGCGTGACCGAATCACAGGTCTATCGTCTCCGGAAATGGAGAGCACCACGATGTATCCTGAAAGCGAAGAAGGAGCTGCAGATGTAGCCCAGCCAAGCTGTTTGACACGTTTGACACGTTTATATACACCCTTATATCATGGCTTTCTCCTTCGCCAGTTTGAATATTAATGGGGGACGTTCTTCCCGAAGGAAAATTGAAGTTAAACAGTTTGTTAAGGAAAATCGCATCGATATTCTACTTCTACAAGAGACAAGATGTAGTTCCTCTTGTATGGGGGAGTGGCAAAGGATAATGAAAGGAAAATGGTTTTTTAGTAGTCTGGAACACCCAAGGGCTGGGGCAGCTGTCTATTTACAGCCTTCCTTCTGTAGCTCTCATATAGTTTTTAATGACATAATCAAAGGGTATTTAATTTCAGTCACTTTTACACACAATGGTTTTAAACACACCGTACTGAACATTTACTCACCTAGTGATAGCACAGAAAGACTTGCCTTTTATACTAAGTTGGAAACATCTCTCATGCACATTGATTTTAATGGACTTGTCCGTTTGGGTGGAGATTTTAACTGTACCGTGTACCCTGCCCTTGATCGTAATGGAGAGGAGCCTCACCCAGCAAGCGCAGTGCCTCTGTTAAGATCCTTGTCCACGTTCTCCCTTGTTGACGTGTGGAGAATCCGCAATCTTTCTGTCCACCAATATACGTGGTGTCGGTGCTCAAAGAGTCGCCTCTCGCTCGCAAGATTGGACCGGTTCTATATTAACAGTATTTTTCTGAATATCGTGAGTGGCGCGGACATTGTCCCGAGTGGCTTCTCAGATCATCACATGGTTACGCTTTGTGCTTGCCTACCAGTCCGGAATCGTGGTGCTGCCTACTGGACCTTTAATGTGAGCCTTTTGGAAGAAAAAATGTTTGTTGATGCATTTCATGCATTCTGGAGGGCCTTGCTCCAACGTAAACCATCCTTCCCCCGCCTTGGGCAGTGGTGGGACAATGCCAAAGTACAGATGAGATTGTTTTGCCAACAATATGGAGCTTATCGTACTCAACACAACTCTGCCCTTCAATCCCTGATTGCCAAGGCAATATTATCCTTGCAATCCAACCTCTTGGCTTCTAGTACTGAGAGAACGAACTCTCTGCTGGCGAAGAAAAAAGCTCTTCTTGCTGATCTATGTGCAAAGCAAGCTAGAGGAGCGCTGATTCGTCTCCGAATGGAGAACCTGTGTCATTTGGATACCTCCTCCAAGTTCTTTTTTGCACTGGAAGTCCGAACTAAGAGAGGTCAGCAGATAACTTCAGTAAGGACGAAGGAAGGAAGAATAACGCACGATCAAAAAGACATCAGGTATTCCCTCAAGAACTACTTCTCTGACCTGTATCGCGCTAAGGGAATCGATAACGAGATCACAGGATCCTTGACTTCCTCCTTACCCACCTTGTCGGAGTCTGCGTGCCTGCAACTGAACAAGGAGCTAACCATGGAAGAACTCCATGCTGCTTTACAAACCTTACCTTCAGGTAAGGCCTCTGGCTTAGATGGGATACCTGCAGAATTTTACAAAGCTTTCTGGGACCTCCTGGGACCAGAGTTACTCGAAGTTTTGGTTGACAGCCTACGATTAGGCTTACTGCCACTAAGCTGTCGTAGGGCGGTACTCGCCCTGGTCCCAAAGAAAGGAGACCTCCAGCAACCGAAAAATTGGCGTCCCATCTCACTGCTTTGTACAGATTACAAAGTTTTCTCCAAGGCTCTTACCAACCGGCTCAGGCCGGTGATTGGCGACATCATACACCCCGATCAATGCTACTGTGTTCCGAAAAGGACAATACATGACAGTATTTTTATCGTGCGTGATTTAATTGATATCTGTGATCTTAAACAAAGAAATGTTGGTTTGGTTTTTTTAGACCAAGAAAAGGCCTTTGACACCATTGATCACTTTTATCTTTTTTCGGTTTTACGTGGGTTTGGGTTTCCAGAAAATTTTATCTCTCACGTACAGTTACTGTATAATAATATCTTTAGTCTACTCAAGGTTAACAATATTTTATGTCCACCTTTCCCGGCCAGTAGAGGCATTCGCCAAGGATGTCCTTTGTCTGGCCTCCTGTACTCCCTCGCACTTGAACCTTTGCTTGTTCGCTTGTGTGCACGTCTTCTCGGTTTCCTTCCGCAACCAACGGCACACCCAGTTAAGGTGATCGCTTATGCGGACGATCTTTGCGTAATCGTTCATTCGGATGAAGATGTCTCCGCCTTGGTCCAATGTGTCCATGAATTTAGTTTGGCAAGCTCTGCAAAGGTCAATTGGAAGAAGAGCAGTGCTCTTTACCTTGGTCCACAAAATGGAGCCATTCCTCCAACTCTGCCCGAACAACTTGAATGGACAAGGGATGGAATCCTTTATCTCGGTGTTTTTCTTGGCCCTGGAAATTTCATTTTAAAAAACTGGGAGTCTCTTATAATCAAAACTGAGAGACGGTTGCTGAAATGGAGGGGTTTACTTTGTCAACTTTCTTATCGAGGCCGAACCCTTGTTATAAATAATCTTGCGGCATCAATGCTTTGGCATGTTTTAATGGCACTGCAGCCCCCAGATTTCATTCTCAAAAAGCTACAAGCTACTTTTATCGACTTTTTTGGGGGAGGTAAGCACTGGCTTCGACCTGGTGTGCTCAGCCTGCCTGCTGCTCAAGGAGGACATGGACTGATTGCTGTTTCTAGCAAAGTGATGGCTTTTCGCCTCCTTTCACTTCGTAGGCTGCTGTACACCGACGTCTCGTGGAAAGCGTCGGCTCACTGCCTGCTTCAGCAAGCAGGGAAACTCAACTACGACCAAGAACTGTTCCTTATAGACACCACAAAAGTTGATGTAACACCAGTTCCTCTATTCTATAGGAGTATGCTGGAGGCATGGCAAGCGGTTCCTGTTCGCCATGACAACAGGAACTATTCTCTTGAGCTGTTTTTAAACGAGCCCATCTTTCTAAACCCCATATTTGAAGGGGTCTGCAGTAACCGTGCTTTTATGCAAAAGTTTATCGACGTCGGATGCATCAAGGTTAAACATCTCAGAACCCCATTTCCTTACAAGTGGAAGCCAGCTGCTGACATTGCTGTAGCCACCGGAGTTCGATCCATTCGAGTCATAGGAAGGATCTTTTCTGTGATCCTGCGTTTTTTAAAGGGAACCGGGCTAAAATGGGCCCCACAGGCGGAAGCTAGCCCTTCTTTATCCGAATTTCTCTTTCCTAGACTTCTACTTCATTTTCAGGGCTTCACCCCTTTTCATTTGATGGAGAAAACTTGTGTTTATGCTTTGTGTGTTTTAACCCTTGTTCACGATAGACCCGCAGAACCGCAAGCGCACTGGGGGAGAATGTTCCGGACCACTCCTTCCACCACCATCAATTGGCTTACTATGTACAAGGCCCCCATCGCCAAGCGCTCCGGAGACTTACAATGGCGGCTGGCGCACTACATTTTACCATCAAATGTTTTATCGCATCGCATATGTTCCGATAACACGGAATTATGTCCGTTTTGCGGTGCGACGGAAACCATTTCTCACATTTTTGTTGATTGGCCTCGGTTGGCACCCCTTTTTACAGTTTTATCGCGTGTGGTCCGGGGGCTTGGCCTAATTTTTACGCATTGTGTTTTTATCTTCGGTTTCACCACTTCCCGCCTGTGTAAAGATGAGTGCCTTTTAGCCAACTATTTGTCTTCTGAAGCAAAACTTGCCATATACTTGTCGAGAAAACACAGGATGCAAAATGCCTGTAATTCAGTTGATGATGCTGTTCACCTCTTTAAAGCCTTCGTCACATCGCGTGTAAATCTTGAGTTTCAATCGAATGATTGCACAGTGTTCTCACAACGGTGGTGTGTCAAGGCATCCTTATGTCAACTGGCTGATGGTTCTCTTACAATGAATTTATGATTTATCTTGTCTCCCATTTTAAACTTGTACAGCCATCGCCTTGAATTGTTTTTTGGGTTTTCACTGTGAACAATGTTTTCCTGGCAACAAACGGGGACAAATGTCGAATGTTTCTCTCTCTCTCTCTCTCTCTCTCTCTCTCTCTCTCTCTCTCTCTCTCTCTCTCTCTCTCTCTCTCTCTCGCCCCCTGCTGGCCGTTTCGTGTGTTGGGCGTGGCAAGATGGCGCGTGCTCGTGCTTGTGTGTTGTAGCTCCTGGCTCGTGTTGTTTTTCATCCTCTCCCCACCAACCTTTTTACCTTTCCCCTTCCTTTGGTTTTTTCCTTTTGTACTCTTGTCGTGTATGTTGACCTTTTTCCTCCCTTCCTGCTTCGTTACCACCTGTCCCTCGTTTTTTTCTCCTCCTTCGAGACAGAGAGAGGGAGAGCCAGCACGGTAAGGGTTTGTTTGAACCACGTTTTTTCCTAACGTGGTTTAAACCGTGCTTTCGTTTCTAGTTACTTAATATATATATTTTTTTCTATTCTTTTTTTTTTTTGGGGATTATACAAATCTATTTGCTTTCACTTCGTTTCTCCTTTGACGATATGGCTAATAGGAGTAGCCAAAGGCCTGCCGATCGTGTTACCGATGAGGGTTTATCGCGTAAGCACGGGCTGTGCCTTGTCCCACCGGAGGGAGTTGAAATGGATGACATTTTGCTTGCGATTGGGGATTTGATCGACGTGAGTAACATTCGTGCCGCGTCTCGTATGAATCACAAAATTGTGGTTTTTGTTTCGCAAATAAGTCTGGCCGATATTGTTGTGCAGAATGGTTTGACCTTGGGAAACGATCTGTTTGTTCCTGTGTCGTCGATGGACACGCCGGCAGTTAAAGTCATTCTGAGCAATGTTCCGCCTTTCCTAGGTAACGAGGAAATCCTACACAAGCTAGGTGAGTTTGGCACTGTCGTCTCTCGAATCATTAGGGTTCCTCTACGTACGAGAAACGGCAGGTTGAAGCACGTACAATCGTTTAGACGTTTTTGTTTTGTTGTTCTAAAAGACGCAGCGAAGCAGTTGAACACCTCCCACACCTTTAAAGTAGGCGAGCATGAATATAGAATCTTCATGGCGACCGAGACCTTGATCTGCTACGGATGTGGAGCACACGGACACACTAAGCAGTATTGCCCAGACGCCAAGAAGACGTACGCTACAGCAGCTGGGTCGGCCCCCCCTGTAACTGATGCAGTGCCCCCCGTTCATGAGCCTGGTGGAGTACAGACGCCCACACCAGAAGACCAGGGTGTGGAAAGTGGTGGCGGTGTTGCTGAGGTTAGTGCAGCAGGGGTGCACCCAGTCGATGAGGACAAGAGGCTGCAACCTCAAGAGAATATGGTCTTTGAGGAGGTATTGATGAAAGGCACCGAGGCTAAGAGGAACCTAAAACGTACCTTTTTGAGCGCCGAGGTGGAAGACAAAGGTAGCAAAGTGATACTCGTACAAACAAACAGTATCTCAGACTATCCTGATGATTCTCAGCAAGCTGGGCAGGGTGGTGACGAAACAGAGGAGAGTAGGACTTCACCCCTTGCTCTTGTTGAAGAAAATCAATGCAGCAGTATTGGTTGTGATGATGGCACCATTGTCCCTTGTGACAACGAGCAGTCCCAGGGCCTGAGTGACAACGGTTGTTGCTCACATCCGGTTGAAACGACCAAGGATGATGGTCCAAGCAGACCTATAATAGGCAGCAGTGGTGGCACAGATGTGCCCCTTGTGATGCAACAAGAAGACTGCAGTGGTGATGACACAGAAGGTGTGCCTGCTCCTGACACACAACAAAGGAGTTTCAACGTTGATGTGGTTAGGGAGCTGGATGAGGAAGCTCAAAGCCTTGTGTCTGTGAATGATCATCAGGGAGAAGAACAGATGGAAGCAACAAAGGAAAACGTCATCAGTTTCCTAAACGAGACGTTTAGGCAACGCTACGTTGTGATCAAAGACCATTTTCCCGATGTGAAAACTTTCATCAGGGCTGCAAGACCCCTCCTGCAAAGAAATGACCCAATGGAAATCTCGGAGGCCCAATTTCAGCGTCTTCGGAAAGCGGTCACAAAGGCGAATAAGGAATTGCAGGCGGAGGGTGAGTTACCTTTGTAAATGGCTTTGCGAAAGATATGTATCGCATCCCTGAATATCAATGGGGGTTGTACCCCCTTACGAAAAATTCAGACAATTCAGGCGATGGAGAGGGTGAAAGCCGACATCATCCTGATACAGGAGACTCATGCTACGAACACCCTGGTTGCTGAATGGGGAAAACTTTATCGAGGGCAGTGGTGGCTGAGTGGGTTTACCACACCCAAAGCTGGTGTTGCCATCGCCTTGAGTGATAGAATCCCTGCTCGGAAGATTGTCTTTAAGGAAATTTATAAGGGACATCTGATAGCGGTGGATTTCTATTGCAACACGCAAAGGATCATCATTGTGAACGTATATGCACCGAGTGAGCCCATGGAAAGAAGAGTGTTCTTTTCCACTCTGCATGACTTTGTAAAAGGACTGGATACAACCGCTTTCATCTGTGTTGCTGGTGATTTCAATTGCACTATCAATCCTTCCGTAGACAGGACCGGTCATGAACCCCATCCAGCTTCTATGAGGATTTTGGAGAACATCATCAAAAATCAGCATTTGAAAGATGTTTGGAGGTTGCAACACCCAACTTCACGGTGCTATACGTGGTGCAGATGCCATGATGGGAGGATATCAATGGCAAGGCTAGACAGATTCTACGTGAATAAGCCAATGCTAAATGTGATGGCCACAACCCAGATACTCCCAACTGGTTTCACAGACCATTACCTGGTTTCAATGGGTTTTAATTTGCCTCTGACCTCAGGGGGTAGTGCGTATTGGTCACTTAATACCCACCTGCTGAATGATATGAGATTCAAAGAGGCTTTTCGAGCCGTGTGGGAAAGAATTCGGTCCTCCAAATTTGAACATGCTAACCTTCGACTGTGGTGGGACCTCGCAAAGGGTCAGGTCAAATCGTTCTGTCAACAATATAGTCTTTATGCCACTAAATTGCAAAATCTCTCGATTGATTCATTAAAGGCTGAAATTGCAGCCCTGGAGGAAAACATTAATACGGCTGGGAAAGACACTACAGGTGACCGGCTGCTATGGACTAAAAAGGCAATGTTGACTGAACTGGTACGGCAGCGAGCAATGGGCACCCTGGTACGCATGAGAATGAGTTATTTAACGTTGGATATGCCAAATAAGGCCTTGTTTGGTTTGGAGAACTCTGTTAAAAAATCACAACAGATTCATGGGCTACGTGCTGCTAATGGGCCAATAGTGACCTCCCAACAGGAGATTAAGTCTGTTTTGAAGGTTTTTTATACAAACTTGTACTCCCCCCAGAGCATAAGTAATGAGACCTTGCAGGAGCTGACTACCGGGCTTCCAAGACTTGAGGAAGACCAGCAACGCACATTGAACATGTCAGTTTCGGCTGCTGAACTTGAAACTGCTATGCGGAGCTTGAAGGATGGTAAAGCCTCTGGGATTGATGGTTTGCCCGGAGAGTTCTATAAGACTTTTTGGAAACTTGTGGGACCTGACCTGCTTGAGGTATTTGATGAATGCCTTCATGTTGGAGAGCTTCCCCTGTCCTGCAGAAGAGCAGTCATTTGCCTGTTGCCAAAGGCTGGGGACACTCAACTAGTCGAGAACTGGCGGCCTGTCTCATTGCTGTGTGCGGATTACAAGCTTTTGTCGAAGGCCTTAGCAAACCGTTTGGGAACTGTGATCAGCTCTATTGTGCACCCTGACCAGACCTACTGTGTACCAGGAAGGTCAATTTATGACAATATTTTTCTGATAAGGGATATTATTTCTTGTAATAAGTACGTGCGTGCCAGTTTTGGGTTGTTGTTTCTTGACCAAACAAAGGCTTTTGATCGTGTTGATCATACATATTTGTTTTCTGTTCTGGAGCGGATGGGTTTTGGCGAAACTTTCATTTCCTATGTCAAGCTGTTATACACTAACACCTTCTGCATGATGAAAGTAAACAACAGTTTATGTCCCCCTTTTCCTTTCCGTCGGGGTATCCGTCAAGGGTGTCCCCTTTCTGGACTTCTGTATATAATTGCCCTTGAACCACTCTTAGCATCCATCAGGCAGCGAATAACTCAGGATGTGGGAGCCGTTTTTGGTTCAAGATTTGTGGTCACAGCTTATGCTGATGATGTATGTGTTCTGATTAAGGGCCCAAGTAGTGTTGCTGCGGTGCAGCGTTGCTTTAAAGACTACTCTGCGGCCTCTTCTGCCGAAGTAAATTGGGGCAAGAGTGTAGCCTTATGGTGCGGTTCAGATAACCTTTCTTTAACACTGTCACCGTCACTCCCACATAATCTAGAGTGGAAAACAGATGGAGTCAAATATCTTGGTGTCTATCTCGGCAACCAGGAAGTAGAAACGAAGAACTGGGAAGGAATGATTGAACAAATTACACACCGGTTGAAACGATGGGAAGGACTGCTGCGATCTCTTTCTTATAAAGGCCGCTCTCTTGTTATAAATAACTTGATAGCAGCAAGATTATGGCATAAACTAATTGCCTTGCAGCCACCCAAGGAGTTGATACCAGCCATCCAGCGGGTCTTGGTTAATTTATTTTGGAATGGATACCACTGGCTTCGGCCGCAAATACTGTACCATCCTCGGAAGAAGGGTGGACATGGAATTGTGGAGGTGTCCACCCGGCTTATGGCTTTTCGCCTACAGTCTGTGCAACGTCTGTTGTATGCTGAAGAGCTGCCCTGGCGCTCATTTGCGTTTTTCTTGTTGCAACAAGCGGGAGGCCTGTGTTATGATAGGCACTTGTTCCTGGTGAACCTTGACCGTGTCAGCTTAGTTTCAATCCCAACTTTTTATCAGGGTTTGCTGAGAGTTTGGAAAGGTTTTGGGGTTCATCGTTGCCTTGAGGCTTATAATTGCCGGATGTTTATCCAAGAGCCTATTTTCTATAACGGTTTTTTTCCATGCATTCCTCATAGTCCGACTTTGATTAGGAAATTTACTCAAGGAGGAATTGGCAAAGTTTGTGACCTGAGGGATACATCTGGGACAAAATGGATGTCTGCTGGCAGGGTGGCGGCCATTCTTGGTTTAAGATCCGTGCGTATTGTCAGCCAAATTATACGCATCGTCAAGAGGAAGTTTAAGGAGTTAAATATTGGCTGGGAAGGTATAAACAATGTCGAGGATGTTCGGCTGTCTTTCCCTGAAATTAAGGTGCTCCCAGCTCTCCAGTCGAATGGTGAACTTGTCTCTCCTTTTCATTTGGCAACAAAGGCTGGTATTCACAAGCTCCTTCGAGAAAACCAAGCATCACCCTTCTCCGGAGTAACAAGAGTGGCCTTGTGGTCCGAAAGGTTAGGGCCAGGGTCTCCTGCCACGCCACTGTGGCCTAATATGTACAAATTACCTATTTACGGGTTCCTCGCAGATATCCAGTGGAGACTAGCACATTGGGCTCTCCCTACGAACACCTTTGTTCATCACCTTGACAGCTCAGTGCCAGTAGCATGCCCCTTCTGTGTACAGAAGGAGGATCTCTTTCATGCCTATGTGAAATGCGAAAGACTAATACCTCTTTTCTTGATTCTCACACACCTTTTTGATCAGTTGTCTTTTCCTTTTACTTCACATTCTTTTATTTTTGGTGTATCTTTCAGACCCTCCTGCAAGGACTCTGGTGTCCTCCTAAACTTCTTAGCTGCTGTAGCAAAATACTCAATATATAAATCGAGGAAAATTAAAATTGATAATGGGCATGGGTTCGATGTTGTACCTATGTTTAAAGGGCTGGTGTCTGCAAGAATAAGGTTAGAGTTTGATTATCATGTGGCGAATGAAAATGTCAAACTCTTTGAATGCAAATGGTGTATCAATGAAGCCTTATGTGTTGTGAATGAATCGAATTTGTGCTTTTCTTTTTAACATTAAGAACTGTTGTTTTTTTTCTATTTTTTTCTCTCCTGTAAAAATGTAACTTGACCTGGTGTGTTTTTTTGTGAAATAAATGGTGTTGCAAATTCAATTCAATTCTCTCTCTCTCTCTCTCTCTCTCTCTCTCTCTCTCCCTCTCTCTCTCCAAATTTGTGTGGGGGGGGGGGGGGGTTACAGCTCGACCCGGGGGTAAATGAGTGAACGGATCACCGCTGTAGCCCCAGAAAGCTTGCAACTCCAAAGCGTCATACAGATGGAGCATCTGTAAGATGCAGAACCTGCAAGATGGATGACCTGCAAAATGGATAACCTGCAACATTGTGTGCCTGCAAGATGGCGTACCTCCAAGATGGAGCACCTCCAAGATGGAGCACCTGCCCATTATGATCGGCCTTTTTCCAACACCTCTGGAGTGGCTCACAAGTCCCCAAGTTCATCAAGGAAAACATATCGGAAAAGTGTTATGATGTAATGCGTTCACAAACATTCCTCCAGCAGTGAACATGGTGACGTGTTACATGGTGCATTCAGAAAGGAACACGGTTGGGAAGGACATGGATGCTCTGTCGCTCCCGGCTACTGGTTGTGCGAGGTTTGTCTCCTGGTCTGTCCATTTGGATCGCATTGGGATCACCAATAAAAAAAATAAAAAAAAAGTCTCTCTCTCTCCCTCTCTCTCTCTCTCTCCCCCTCCCTCTCTCCCCCTCTCTCTCTCCCCTTCTCTCTCTCCCCCCCTCTCTTTCCCTTTCTCAATTTTTCACTTAATTTAATCAAACGCTTAATTTGCTCTTGATGTGTTCATAGCTCTTGCGTGAGCATTTCCTTTAAAATTGTTTGTGGTTTCTGTTTGTGTCCTCACCTTTGGTTGGTAAAATTTTTATACTTGCTGATTTCTTTTGAATATCCTTTGTTCTTTTTTGGTGTGTTTATGATCCTTATATAATGTTTCTTTGAACTCGTTGCTTGGTTTAACACTGCTTTGTGGAATGGTTTTATACTTTTATAATAAAAGGATACAAAAGTCAAAGTCTCTCTCTCTCTCTCTCTCTCTCTCTCTCTCTCTGGCGCCACCTATCGGCCGTCGGTGCGTTGGGTGTAGCGTCATGGCGGCTGTGAGCAACTGCTCTGTGTTTTGGTGAGTCCGTCGTGAGGTTTCCCCCCTCTCCTGCCCTCCCCTGCCCCCCTCCCTCTCCCTTTCCATCCTGTGTGCCTTGGCATTTGTTTTTCAACTGTTCTACACCTTTGCCTCCGAGAGAGAGAGGATTGAGAGCGGGCCCATTTTGGGTGCGGCCTACTGGCGTTGACGGCGCGTTGTAAGCCATTTCTGTGCTTATAATGCACGTTTATTTTTTACTTTAGTTCGTTTATTTAGGTTTGATACCCTCTTGTCCGGCTCGGACAAGCGGGGGGAGGGGGGGGGGGGTATTTTCGCCGGAATGGCGAATGCACTCTCTCGTCGCGATGACTTTGAAGGCTTAACCAGGAAGCACGCATTTGTGTGCGTGCCTCCGGATGGAGTCCCTGTCGAGGACATCATCCTCGCTGTGGGCAGCATTGTTGGGGATGAAAATATACATGCAGCTTCGCGTATGAACCAGAAAGTGGTGGTGTTCGTTTCGGACGAGGAACTCGTCCATGACGTGGTAAGTGCGGGAATAACCACGGAAAGCGGTCACTTTATGATGGCATCGCCGCTATTAACTCCAGCGACGAGAGTGGTTATTTCTAACGTACCACCATTTATCCCAAATGACAAGTTAATGACCGTGCTATCACGGTACAGTAAAATGGTATCGAGGATTTCAACAATCCCTCTTGGGTGTCGGAATGAACGTGTTAAGCACGTAATGAGCTTCCGCAGACAGGTGTATATGGTCCTTCCAGACCGTGGGGACGACACAGGCCTCAACATCACTTTCAAAATTAATTTTGAAGAGGCAAATTTCCAGCTATATGCATCGTCCACCACCTTAACATGCTTTCAGTGTGGAGCGTATGGACATTTAAAACGTTCTTGTCCCAAAGCCTCGTGTGTCAGGTGTGGCAAGACAGGTCACACTGCCATAGTTTGTAAGGAGGAGGATGCTCTGCTAATGAATACGCACAGTGGGAGGGAGGTAAACGCTGCTCCACTAATGAATACTCCCAGTGGGAGGGAGGTTAACGTTGCTCCACTAATTGAGATTCCCAGTGGGGGGGAGGTTATCGCATTGCCACCGCCTAAAATTCCTAATGAGGGTGAATCCAGTGTTACAAGCGTGAACGTATTTATTCCTCCTCAGCAAAATGTTGAAATGGACACTGATAGCAAAGTGGGGACGAGTAAACGAAGGGCTCTGCATGATAGTGACTCATCTGGAGCAGGTAAAAAGGTTGTGCTCGATTTGCAGGCTGTTAGTGAAAAAACTCTTCAGGATGCACCTGGAATCTCTCTGCAAAGCGCGGACCAAATAAATAAAGAGGAAAACCCAGAAAAGAGCATCAGGGTTCAGCCGCTAAAACAACGCGCTTCCATTACTCACACAGACGACGTTAATGATGTAAAAAATTCAGGCCACGATACCGTGAATGCCGCATCATTGATCCAAGCGAATGTCGCCGAACAGGCTGACATCCATAATAAATCTGCCAATATAGCAGAAAAGGGCGGAAACATAAATCCACAGGAATGTGGGAATAATTATTTCATGCCAATTGAGGAAATCAGTAATCAATGTGCTGATGTTTCCCAAACACAGCACTGCGTGGACCCCCCAGACAAGGGAAGGCTAGGTTGCATAGCAGGAGAAGAAAACGGTATTGACCCAGACCCCATTGGACCACTTTCTGATTTATCAGAATCGGAAGAGGAGGTGGAGGTAACAGCATTATCACAATTAATGCCAGATCAATCCCCAACCCCTCCCCATATTGTTCTCTCATTCCTCAATGAAACGTATAGACAGCGAAATGTCATCATTGGGGATCATTTCCCTGATTTGGCTCCCTTTATTCAGGCTGCAAATCTAGTCATAAAAAAATCTGAGGAACTAAACCTAACAAAATCGCAGTTTCATCGACTAAAGAAAATCATAACAAAGGCAAAGAGTGAGTACTCACAGTGTCAGACAAAATTTACTAATGAGTGATGAAGATGCTTAATCTTGCAACACTCAATATAAATGGTGGTGGGGCCAGTCACGTCCGCCAGATCCAAGTGAATAGTTTATTCAAAAGGAAACAAGTCAATGTAATATTACTGCAAGAAACTCATATTATTGAGAAGGTTGAACATGACTGGAGCAGCATGTTCAAAGGTAAATGTTTCTTCAGTAATATGTCATCTGTATCTGCTGGAGTGGGGTTTTTGCTAAAACCAGGACTTGTACCTGAATCTTGCCTCTTTCAGGAGGTGATTCGGGGACGTTTTGCCTCCCTAGAATTGGTGATCAATAGCCTGAAGCTTATTATTTTTAATGTATATGCACCAAGCGAGAGTACTGACCGTAAAGCCTTCTTTACTGAAGTGATAAACCATTTAAATTTGTTTGACCCAAATCAGGGCATATGCATGGGGGGAGATTTCAATTGTACGCTAGAGCCCAAAATAGACAGAAATTCACCGGAACCACATCCCGAGTCCCATGGTGACCTCTCCCAGTTCCTTTCAGGTGGGGCTTTTTTGGATGTATGGCGATTGATGCACCCAAATGACCGGCAGTTTACATGGTGTCGATGCTCCAATGGCCAAGTATCCTTAGCGAGGCTTGACCGCTGGTACATCACCCCACGATTAAGGAATATTGTAACCTCCTCAACTATTACCCCTTCCATCTTCTCTGACCACCACATGGTCACGATGGGCCTATCTTTCCCACAATTCAAACGGAGGAGCGCCTATTGGAAATTCAATACAAGCCTTTTGGATGATACCCTGTTTAAGGAAGCCTTTCGCATCCTATGGATAGCAATAGTTGGAAAAAAGCCCCTCTTTGCTTCCACTAACCTTTGGTGGGATAATATGAAAACTCATATACGACTGTTTTGTCAACAGTTTAATTTCCACATCACTCATGAAAATCAAATCACATTGGCACGGTTGGAAACCGAAATTCTAAAACTGCAAAACAAAATGGCAGAGCAGGAAAATGAGACAAATTATAAATTGCTCCTTGAAAAAAGGACCCAACTCCGGGAACTATTATAGGAGAAGGCTGCAGGACTACTAGTTAGACTGAGAGTAAAACGCATTAAAGTATCAGATAGTCCTAGCAAAGCCTTCTTTCACTTAGAAGCTGAAACGAAGCCTCCCCAGCTTATTTTATCAGTTAAGGACCCCAGTGGGAATGAAATTACAAGTTCTGATGGGGTAAAAATCACTATGAGAAAGTATTATTCTGAACTATTTGCTAAAAAAGATATATATGAGGATAAAATAAAATGTTTTACCTCCCATCTCCCAACCCTAACTGAGACTCAACGCCTGGAACTGGATGTGCCTTTAAGCCTTGATGAATTACAGCGTGCCCTGGTTGGAATGGAATCTGGAAAGGCTCCGGGAATTGATGGCCTGCCAGCTGAGTTTTATATGGAATTTTGGGACATTTTGGGCCCAGAACTATTGATTGTAATCCAAGAATCCTTGCGAAAAGGTGTAATGCCACTAAGCCTAAGGAGAGCAGTGGTGAGTCTTCTCCCAAAGTCAGGAGACCTCCGGCGGATGGAGAATTGGAGACCAGTTTCAATAATGTGTACTGACTATAAATTGTTTTCGAAAGCAATGGCAAATCGTTTAAAAAAAGTCATTGGTGACCTGGTTTTACCTGATCAGACATTCTGCATCCCCAGGCGTTCCATTTACGACAACATTTTTTTCGTGCGGGATTTAATGTATGCTCGCCATGACCAAAATGATTTCGGAATATGTTTTCTAGACTTCGAAAAAGCCTTTGACAGCATTGACCATGTTTTCTTGTGCCATGTTCTTGAAGCATGTGGGTTTGGGGTAATTTTCAGGGCCTTTATAGCTCTATTGTACACTGACATCTCCAGTGTAATTAAGGTGAACAATGAACTGGTTCCCCCCATAAAGGTTCAGAGGGGGGTACGGCAGGGTTGCCCAGTCTCAGGTTTGCTTTTTGCGTTAGCAATGGAGCCATTTCTTTGCACACTGAGAAAGAATATCTCTGGCCTGACCTGTTTTCCTGGAAGCCCACCAATGACTATATCGGCCTATGCAGATGATGTTTGCGTCATCATAAAAAACCACCAAGACATTGTTGCTCTTATAAAGTCCTTAAGAACCTTTTTCATGGCTTCATCTCTGAAGGTTAATTGGACGAAAAGCAAAGCTCTTTGGGTGCCATACCTTAATAGCTGCCTACCTGTCTCAACACATCTGCCTGCTCTTCCAGAAAACTTGGAGTGGAAAACAGATGGTGTTCATTACCTTGGTGTGTCCCTGGGCTCGACACAATTTGAGAAAAGGAATTGGGAAGGTGTGACTGGAGAAATAGACAGGAGGCTGAACCTGTGGAAAAGAGCCCTACCGCACCTCTCATTTAAGGGCCGAGTCTTAGTGGCAAACAACTTGGTTGCTACAACGTTGTGGCCTCGCTTTATTTGCCTGCAACCACCAGAAGCGCTGCTGGACAGGATACAGGCCAAACTTGTGGACTTTTTTTGGGGAGGCCATCATTGGCTGCGGCCAAGTGTAATATGCCTTACTTCATCTGAAGGTGGTCAGAGCCTTGTTCACGTGAGATCCCGTCTCATGGCTTTTCGCCTGTGCTCCATTCAACGCCTCCTATTTGGTGAAAACCTGCCAAACCATGCCTTGGCTTGCCATATTTTACAGCAGGCGGGTAGACTCGGCTATGGTCTCGAAGTATTCCTGACTCCCCTCAAGTACGTGAATACATCAACGCTCCCCATATTTTACCAGAGCCTTTTCAGTGCCTGGGAAAGACTTTCCGTGAGCCGTAAAGCGGACACTTACTCCCCAGGGATGTTTGAGGTTGAACCCCTGTTCTTCAATGCTCTCTTCCCTGATGTTCCCAAGAGTAGTCATTTGTGCCAACGCTTTATTGAGGCAGGCATAAACAAAGTATGGCACCTTCGGCCAAACTCCGGTGTCGGGTGGAGGAATGTGGAGGAAATTTCGACCTTGACGGCGATTCGGTCGAAGAGGAAAATTGGAACGATTTTAAGGAAAGTTGTTCAAAAACGTCATCAGCTACAGAAACTTTGGACTCGGAATACTTGTGGACACCCCAACGAGTCCCCGTTTCCGAAACTGATTTTTGACTGCTTTCCCAAGGAACTTCCACCTGTTAGCACAGGGACAAGTGTATTGCATGCTGAGAGCAGCAAGAGCCTGTATAGGTGGTGGTTATCTCAAGTTCTTGGTATTCCTCCGCTAAATGGAGTAGCACGATGGAAGAGGCTACTCCCTGCCGGGCCCCACAATGAACCTGTATGGGAATCAATGTATAGTAAGCTGATCAACAAAAGAACAGGTGATCTTCAGTGGCGCCTTGCCCACTGGATCATCCCATGTAATACATATGTATGGAATTTTGCCCCAATATCTGCATGTTGCCCCTTTTGTTCTGTAAATGAGGATGTTTTTCATTTTTTTATTGGTTGTGAAAGACTTTTTCCTTTATTTGAATGGTTAGACTTTGTGTCGTTCAAAATGAATTTCAGATTTACTTTTCGATCCTTTATTTTTGGGCTCAAAAAGAGACGGCAACACAACAAGGAATATGAACTGTTGTGCTTTTTTGTAGCTACAGCAAAGCTTGCTACTTACCTGTCCAGAAAGGAGAAGCGGAATGGTAAGCCCATTCATCAATGCAAGGTCATGACGTTTTTCAATGCACTGTGTGCTGCAAGGCTAAAACAGGAGTTTGAGTTTTTTTTTTTTTTTTTTTTTTTTTTTGTATACAATATCGAGGCTCGTGAAAGAGCGAACATTAATCACACAGAAAGACAAACCGACACATAAAACATATAACATAGGGAGCGGTAGACAAGATGGGGAGAGAGGGGGAAGGACACAAACACAACATTTGAGAGCAGGGACCGAGAGACATGGAGACATCGAGAGATCTGAGAGAGGGCGAGGGCTTTGGGGGGGGGGGGGCGTGGGAAGGGGGCAGTGGGAGAGGTATAAAACATATGGACACTGCCAGGACTTCCAGGAAAGAAGTTGGAATTTCAAACAAGGTGGATCTGGGGTGAATTAGCGGGGGTAGAAAAGATCAAGGTTTTGGATGGGGGAAGATAAGAGATGGTGGTGAACAGCTGTTTTAAAGACCTGGAGGGAGGAGTGGGATTGAAGGGAGTGAGGGAGTTTGTTCCAGAGGCGGGAGAAAAGAGGAATGAAAGAGTAAAGGTGAGCGGAGAGCCGAGATTTCGGCAGTTTAACCATCAGAGGGTTGCTGGCAGATCTTGTGCGACCTGTAGGAATATTTGGGGGACAGAGCACAGAGAGAGCTGGGGGTGCAAGGCCGGAGAGGAGTCGGTGGAAGACAGAAAGACCACCTACCTGCCTGCGGTGAGTGAGTGAAAGGCCCTCAGAGATAGCTTCATCGCGGGAGATTCCAATAATTCTGAAAGCTTTGGTTTCAACAGCGTGAAGCCGAGCTAGGTGTGAGGCAGGAGCACCGGCCCATAGGGGAGAACAGTATTCCATTGAGCTGCGGATGAAAGCCTTGTATGTGGTGAGGAGCTCAGGTGTGCCGAGGAAGGACTTCGCACGACGGAGGATGCCCAGTCGGCGACTGGCTTTGGAGGCCAGCTTGGAAATGTGGTTTTCCCAAGAAAGATCATGGCAGATAGTGAGACCCAAAATCTTGAGCGACAGAACTTCTTGGAGAGGATTGTTGAGAAAGTAGATGGGAGGGTTGTCCAGTCGATCTTTTCGGAGAGACATAGTAAGAGTGTGAGATTTGTCAGGATTGAAAGACATGTTCCACTTGTTTGACCAGTCTGTGATTTTGTCCAGGTCTTCAGAGAGTGAGGAGGCAGCAGACTGCCGATCTGAGGGAAGAGGAATGGAGCGGCAGAGAGTGGAGTCATCAGCAAAGAGATAGAGAGGATTTTCGAGAGAGTCAGAGAGATCATTGATGAAGACCAGAAAAAGCACGGGGCCCAGAACACTGCCTTGGGGAACTCCAGCCTGAACAGGAAGAGGAGATGAGAGAAACCCATTCAGGGCCACACGTTGACGACGACTAGAGAGGAAGTCCGCCAGCCATGCGTGGAGATTTCCATGGATACCAAAGGAGGAGAGTTTGGTGAGCAGAGCGGGGTGCCAGACCGTGTCGAAGGCACGTGATATGTCGAGGGAGACAGCTCTAATTTCCTGTTTGGCATTGAGGACCTCCATCCATTGTTGAGACAGCAGAAGCAGCATGCTCATGCTCTTTTCCAAGAGCATGGGCGAAATTGAAGGATTTGTGGAAAAATGGTGTTTGAAAAGTGTCTGTGAAGTCCGCCAAAACGAGTTGGTATTATTTTTCGCTTGATTGTTCATAATTTCTACAATTCATAGTATTGCTGCAGAAGAGTGCACTTGTTTTCGGTAAAAGTTGATCTGATCAACGCATATATCTGTATTGTTTCCTCGCTTCATCGTTTTCTCTTGTTTTTGGCTTTGTTGATTTTATACACTGTACATCCATGCACTTTATAATTTTTGGAATAAAAGGACGTCAAAAGTCAAAGTCTCTCTCTCGCTCTCTCTCGCCCCCTGCAGGCCGTTTGTGGTGGGCGTGGCGTCATGGCGGCTGTGAGCAACTGCTCTGTGTTGTAGTGAGTTCTTTGTGAGTTTTCCTCCTCTCCTGCCCTCCCTTGCCCCCCCCCTCCCTCTCCTTTCCATCCTGTGTACTTTGGCATTTTGTTTTCATCCTTTCTATACCTTTGTCTTCAAGAGAGAGAGGTTTGAGAGCGGACCCATTTTGGGTGCGGCCTACCGGCTTCGACGATGCTTTGTAAGCCTTTTTGTGCTTATAAAGCACGTTTATTATTTATTCTAGTTTGATTTATTTCGTTTTGGTACCTACTTGTCCGGTTCGGACAAGTGGGGGGGTGTTAATTCGCTGGGATGGCGAATACACGCTCTCGGTTAGAGGCGTTCGACAACTTAACAAGGAAGCATGCATTTGTGTGTGTTCCACCCGAAGGAACTTCCACTGAGGACATTGTTTTGTCGGTGGGGAAAATAATCGGTTGTGAAAATGTACGAGCAGCGTCGAGAATGAATCAAAAAGTTGTTGTATTTGTGTCCGATGAAAAATTCGTTCACGATGTTGTAAGTGCGGGTTTAACCACAGAGACAGGTCTCTTTGTCTTGGCGTCGCCTATGGACACTCCGTCGATGTGGGTCGTCATATCTAACGTACCCCCATTTATAACCTGCAACCAGCTGATGTCTGTTTTGTCCCGATACGGCACAGCTGTGTCAAAAATCACAATGAATCCGCTCCGGTCTCAGGATGAACGTGTTAAACACGTGATGAGCTTCAGACGGCAGGTGTATATGGTGCTTCCGGATCGAGGCGATGACACAGGGTTAAACATCACGTTCAAGGTAAAGGTGAACAACCATGAGTACCAGATGTATGCGTCATCGGCCTCATTAACATGTTTTCAGTGCGGAGCTTTTGGCCATGTGAAAAGGTTTTGTCCGAAGGTATCGTGTGTAAGGTGTGGTGAAGCAGGTCATAGTAACGCTGATTGTAAAAGAGATAACACCCCGGTCTCTAACGTACGAAACAACGTAAACCGAAATACCCGAACGGTTCCTACCGACGCTCCCTCGCACTCGAGGAGTAGGGATAATACTCCTGTTCGTCTTAGTGAAAACGACAACACCGCTGATTCGGTAAATAATGAAATAACCCCAGATAACCCACCTGTGGTGGCAGATGCTACGTGCAGTGAGGAGATGGAAGAAAATCCCATTGTGGTGACAAAGAAACGAAGAGCACCTGGTGCTTGTAACTCCAACATTACTTTGAAAAAGGTAGTGTTGGATAAAGAGAGTGTGGGTGCAGACGCCCTGGAACGTCTTTCTCAGGTGTCCACAAGCTGTGTGGACACCAGTGAGAAGGAACATGAATTAATTAATTCTGAAACATTATGGGGCAGCACCGAAAACCTGGGAGAAAAAGTAGATGGTGAGACTAAAGATGATGGTGAGCCCATTAGTGAGCCGCCACCTTCACTACCTGCTGAGACCGAGCGGATTGGGAATGTCTCAGCCCCAAGCTCCTCTTTACCCCTGCAAGATCTAAATCATGACACTGGTTCATCAACTGAGCCAGTGAACATCTCCCTGCAGGAGGGTGAAGCCGAGATTTCAGCTCCTGCTGAATGTCCCGGGTACCAGAGTGAGGATGACTCTACCATAGAACATTCCAGCAAATCTTCGGACTTGGCTGGAATCAAAATGGGGACTGGGCAGACTGTTATATGTGACCCGGGTGGAGCTGTTTCTGATTTGTCAGATTCAGAGGATGAAGTTGAGATGACTGAGTTGTCTCAATCTTCATCAGATCAGTCATCCATAGCCCCTCAACTCGTTATTTCTTTTCTGAATGACACCTACCGACACCGAAATGTGATTGTAAAGGATCATTTTCCTGATTTAGTTTCATTCATCCAGGCTGCAAAGGACATAATTAGGAGGCCGGATGAATTTCATTTAACAAGGTCGCTGTTTCATCGGCTTAGAAAGGCTGTTACAAAAGCAGGGAGCGAGATTTCCCAACAACCGCTGACGCCTTTTGATAATCCATGAAAAAAATCACCTTTGGAACCGTAAATATGAATGGCGGAGGTGCAAGCCAAAACTGCCAGGTTCAGGTGAAAAGTTTATTTGAGCGCAAGAAAATTGATGTACTCTTACTCCAGGAAACCCATATAATTCAAAATGGGGAGTACGACTGGTGTCGCCTCTTTAAAGGACAATGTTTTTTTAGTAACATGTCTTCTTCTTCTGCTGGTGTAGCCTTTTTACTCAGACCAGGCCTAGTACCTGAGTCATGCCTCTTCCAGGAGGTGATTAAAGGCCGATTTATTTCATTGGAACTGGTCATTAATAATTTTCGGTTTACACTATTCAACGTTTATGCACCAAGTGAGAGTGTGGAACGAAGAGCTTTCTTTTCATCTTTAATTCGACACATGCAGTCGATAGATCTCCATAATTGTAGTTGCATGGGGGGTGACTTTAATTGCACCTTTAAACCCAGTATAGACCGAAATACAGCACAACCTCATCCCGAAGGTAGTACTGATTTGTTAAATTATTTTTCAGCAGTGGGTGTGCTAGATGCATGGAGACTGCATTACCCCAACAAATCTGAGTATACTTGGGGACGATGTGCCAATGGGAGAATGACTTTCGCTAGACTTGACCGTTGGTACATAAACTCACAGTTCAGGAATGCGGTTATCTCTCCAAATCATTTTCCATCTTTGTTTTCTGATCATCATTTAGTTACCATGGGCCTCTTTTTCCCTCAACCCTTACGCAAAAGTGCATACTGGAAATTCAATACCAGTCTTCTCGAAGATGCTTTGTTTAAGGACGCCTTCCGTGCTTTTTGGGGCATCCAACTTTCAAGAAAGCCCTCTTTCACTTCTTTAGCATTACTAGGGCGTGCCCGCACGTACGTGCTTGCCCGTACGTGCTTGCCTGTACGTGCTTGCCCGTACGTGCGTGCAAAAAAACATGCGTGCAAACAACAACAACAAAGAAAAACTTTGAAACCACGTGGCAGTAACGACCACAGAACCCCCCCCCCCCCCCCCTCTATTTACATGAAATGGTTTGGTCCATTCGCAAAGCCAAAGCGAACGGCTAAAAACTTTGAAACCACGTGGCAGTAACGACCACAGAACCCCCCCCCCCCCCCCTCTATTTACATGAAATGGTTTGGTCCATTCGCAAAGCCAAAGCAAACGGCTTGCGAGTACGGTGACCATACCTTGGGAACCACTTGTCCGATTAATTTCAAACCTTGAAAAGGCACATCCTCGGGTCCCCAGCAATATACCTGGCAAGTTTCAAGTATATCGGACCGGTAGTTGTCGAGAAAGAGCGGTCGCATACACACACACACACACACACACACACACACACAGAGATTACTGGAATTATAGATAGATGGTGGTGTGGAAGTGTAACTCAGCGTAACTTATTAATTGGCACTGGTAACTTATTAATTAACCTGGTAACAAAGCAAATACATTTTACATGCAAACTCTGTGAAGGACGAGTTTGTAAATGAGTTAGGAATGTGCACGAACATGATAATCTCTTGAAACACCTGGTCACAGCCCCAGGCTGGAGCACCCCCCTATTGTTTGATAAATGGAACTCACAACAGGGGGGGCTAGCTGGCGCCAGGAAGGCGACCAGTAACGTCAGCGGAGAAGAGATTACGAGTTCAGCGGACAGAGGATTAAGTCGAGTTGGTCCATATAAGCGGGAGCTGCGGCTGGAGTCGAGAGTACTTGCTGCGAGGAGCTCTGACGAACGGGACCATGGCGGAGGAACATCAGCCGAACGAAAAGGACCATGGAAAAGAGTTAATCTCAGCCATTGAATAATGCGGTATTATTTGGTAAATGGAATGAAGTGAATAATAAACCAGACCCTTTGTAAACCTGAGTCCGGTCATTGGAGTCCTGTGAGTCATACACAAATTCTACAACAATATGGAGGCACCGCTGAAATTTCGAGTGGACGTCGCCAAGGTGAGCATGTAAGCATGACGTCTTGGGGATCTGTCCATTATGAAATATGAATTCTGAAGATGGAGGATTTGGTGTGTGGGACTTGCATTCCGTAGGTAATCCAAGGAGTGTAAAAGTATTTTTGTCACGACCGTCCAAGGTAAAAGTCACGGATGGAACGGTTTAAATGATTCTATTATTCGTGTGCTTGCATATGCGTACGGTATACGCTGGGTGTTAAGAGCCTTACTCTGGTCTGCGGGCAAGTCGGCTCATGAAGTGCACCATGAGGCGATTTGTTTGCCGGGTCGGTAAGGTTCGGTAAGGTCCGTACACGTGTACAATCGTGTACACCCGTTTTAAATAGAGAATTTTTTTTCAGTTTTCCCGCCATAACTAAAACTCGTTCGATTTTTTTTGACGAAATTTGCTAGATAAATAGCATGGGTGACACGGAACCAATGCTGTTGTGTTTTTTTTTTTTGACGAAATTTGCTAGATAAATAGCATGGGTGACACGGAACCAGTGCTGTTGTGTTTTTTTTGGACGAAATTTGCTAGATAAATAGCATGGGTGACACGGATTAAATGATTTTATGATTATGAATTAATGAGAAAATGATTTTATATTTAAATATAAAAATTGATCTGCTTGGTGTTAGTTTAAGGGCTGTTCCAAATTTATCTTGATTATGAGACAAAAACAGCAGAATGGGAATCAACAGACAATGGAACAGCTAGCGACGAGTGTTTTGTGAGTAGCAACCACTCTCTGGTCGAGGCTCATAGAAAAAAATTGATACTTATTGATTTGGCACGCTTACAATAGATATTAATGGCGAGGGTTCTGTGGTCGTTCGCTTTGGCTCTGCGGATGGACCGAACCATTGCATGTAAATAGAAGGGGGGTTCTGTGGTCGTTACTGCCACGTGGTTTCAAAGTTTTGTTGTTGTTGTTTGCACGCATGTTTTTTGCAAGCACGTACGGGCGAGCACGTACGTGCGGGCACGCGCTAGTATATATAAATTGAGGTAATATTAAGTTATGGAATTAATTGCTTTCAACAATGCAAAGGGTGACAAAATATGGGATTTTAATGGGATTTTTTTAATGGGATATTGGTTTAGGAATGTTTAGAGGTCATTGCAATGTGATAATGACTTGTGACCACTTGTTGTTGGAACTTGTTGTTGGAACTTGCTGTTGGAACTTGTTGTTGGAACTTGTTGGAACTTGTTGTTGGAACTTGCTGTTGGAACTTGTTGGAACTTGCTGTTGGAACTTGCTGTTGGAACTTGTTGGAACTTGTTGTTGGAACTTGTTGTTGGAACTTGTTGTTGGAACTTGCTGTTGGAACTTGTTGGAACTTGTTGTTGGAACTTGCTGTTGGAACTTGTTGTTGGAACTTGTTGGAACTTGTTGTTGGAACTTGCTGTTGGAACTTGTTGGAACTTGTTGTTGGAACTTGTTGGAACTTGTTGTTGGAACTTGCTGTTGGAACTTGTTGGAACTTGTTGTTGGAACTTGTTGTTGGAACTTGCTGTTGGCACTTGTTGGAACTTGTTGGAACTTGTTGTTGGAACTTGCTGTTGGAACTTGTTGGAACTTGTTGTTGGAACTTGTTGTTGGAACTTGCTGTTGGAACTTGTTGGAACTTGTTGTTGGAACTTGTTGTTGGAACTTGCTGTTGGCACTTGTTGGAACTTGTTGGAACTTGTTGTTGGAACTTGTTGTTGGAACTTGCTGTTGGAACTTGCTGTTGGAACTTGTTGGAACTTGTTGTTGGAACTTGTTGTTGGAACTTGCTGTTGGCACTTGTTGGAACTTGTTGGAACTTGTTGTTGGAACTTGCTGTTGGAACTTGCTGTTGGAACTTGTTGGAACTTGTTGTTGGAACTTGCTGTTGGAACTTGTTGGAACTTGTTGTTGGAACTTGCTGTTGGAACTTGTTGGAACTTGTTGTTGGAACTTGTTGTTGGAACTTGCTGTTGGCACTTGTTGGAACTTGTTGGAACTTGTTGTTGGAACTTGTTGTTGGAACTTGCTGTTGGAACTTGCTGTTGGAACTTGTTGTTGGAACTTGTTGTTGGAACTTGCTGTTGGAACTTGCTGTTGGAACTTGTTGGAACTTGTTGTTGGAACTTGCTGTTGGAACTTGTTGTTGGAACTTGTTGTTGGAACTTGTTGTTGGAACCCGTACTTATTTAATTAATTACATTTCTTATTACATTACAGTAATTACATTACAGTAATTACCTGAGGTAATTACAGTAATTACAGTTCCGGTAATTACAGTAATTACAGTAATCATTACAGTAATTGCAGTAATCTTATTACAGTAATTACATTACATTAACTCAGGCACCTTTTGAGTAAGGAAGCTGATATTTGGACATGACACTGACCAAGTGATGTGGCTGTCAAGGAAAATATTGATTTATTGATTAATCATTTAATAAATTAACTCGTTGATTTATAAATGACTTATTTAATTAAAATTCCTGAGAGATACATCTTCGGATGAAATACTTGCAGATTGGTTATGCTATGAGCCAATTGATTAAGGAAAATATTTTGTGATGGCCATATTGGCAATTTCGTGGCCATATTCGTGGCAACTCAGTTAGTGCCACTGCACCTTTAAAATGCATCCCTGCGTTCATTTTTCGATCGATTGAGTTGAAATTTTGAACAATCGGATCTGGACTGTCGTTGTTAACGACTCTAGCACGCACTCGTCCAATCAGGATGGAGCGGTATGGTCCCCGGATCATCACTGCCCGCAGTTTTAATTAATTTTACTTTTTCTCTTGGTCATATAATTTTGAAGACATGCGTGTCATGATAGAGGAAATGTTTGTTCTGTTGAACGGAATAAATGTTGTTTATTTGTGTGGGAGTGTATTTTTGTGTATTTCTTGTGTATTTTGGATATATTTTCACGACTAATTCCAGTTAACATCCTGCAAAATTTGCTCGTTTGCTGGCCGAGTCGAAATTGCGTTGAGTTTCTATGGCATGCGCCATTAAAAGCGCTGTGTAATGGTTGAGCTCCTTTTATTTCGGTTTGGTCATGCGGATGAGCAAACAAAGTGACAAATGCTGCGGCTGGAGCAGTAGAAGCGATGTTTTTTTTAATGGAAACGATGTAATGAGTAATTAAAAGTGGGAGGGGGCAACACCACGCATACCTCTTTTAAGGTGTGTATAAACCCTGGAATATTTCAGCAATCAATACAATGCTGAAACTATGTAAGTTAAGTTAATGAGTAATTTACTGAGTAATTTAATGAGTAATTTAATGAGTAATTTAATGAGTAATTTAACGAATAATTTAATGAGTAATTTAATGAGTAATTTAATGAGTAATTTAACGAATAATTTAATGAGTAATTTAATAAGTAATTTAATAAGTAATTTAATGAGGAATTTAATGAGGAATTAAAAGTGGGAGGGGGCAACACCACGCATACCTCTTTTAAGGTGTGTATAAACCCTGGAATAAACGTGGGAGGGGGCAACACCACGCATACCTCTTTTAAGGTATGTATAAACCCTGGAATATTTCAGCAATCAATACGATGCTGAAATGATGTAATTTACTGTGTAAGAGGGTCGACCTTGGGTTTGTTTGGGTTTGTTGTTTATTTTGTGGATGTGTATTTTTTGTGTATTTTGGATATATTTTCACGACTAATTCCAGTTAACATCCTGCAAAATTTGCTCGTTTTCTGGCCGAGTCGAAATTGCGTTGAGTTTCTATGGCATGCGCCATTAAAAGCGCTGTGTAATGGTTGAGCTCCCTTTATTTCGTTTTGGTCATGCGGATGAGCAAACAAAATGACGAATGCTGCGGCTGGAGCAGTGGAAGCGATTTTTGAATTGTTCAATGATTATTCGATATTGTTATGACTTATTGTCAATAGGTATACTGAGTGGCCATGAGGTAGCCTGTTGCTATGTACAGTTTTATTCTATTGTTGATTATACCACATAATTGTGGTGATAAAGGAAATGTTCGTTTTAAATAGATGATTATGATATGACCATGACTATAAAATCATGATGATTATTATGAATGATATCATAGGGTTCAAATGCAGAATGATTGCATGAACTTGGGAAAGAACTTTCAAGCCCTATGGGATAAATTGGGTGTTACAAGCAATGGAGCTTCAAAATTTAGCATGATTGAAGGAATTTTACAGTCTTATTTCAGTAGTTTTACGAAATTTAAATTGCCAAGAGATTTTGGGTACTATTAAAGGAAAAAATGATGAGATATTTTTTCCAATGAACTTTAATATCTGCCATCCATTTTGGCTGTCTCACGAATGAAGGATGAGTTGCCTTTAGTGGTTGCAAAGAAAATTTGTGGAGACCAGGCAAAATGGGGAAATATGTCAGATATGACCCTAGGACAGGACGGTGATTCATCAATTGACATGAGGTACGAACCAGAGGTGACGACCGATGAGTCGATCTCAGTCAATGGATGGACCTGTCCTGACATCATTGGGGAAAGGGCTTATGCAAGGAGTCATTCAAAATGATTAATTTGATTTATTGATGAATATTGATGAATTAATTGAAATTGAATAATTGATTGAATTGTTAATTGATTGAATCTAATTGATTGAATTTAATTGCATAAATTGAACTGAATAAATTGAATTGAATATATTGATTGTTTGATTGATGAAAATGCGGTCTCAAGAAAGAAGCTTTGATATCTTTGCGAGATATTATCAATGTGGAGACAACCTGGGAAAATTGAGCAAGGTGGTGAGTTTATATACAGATATGTATGTGCGGTTACCATTGTGTGATTTCCCCGTCAAACAGAGCGGACACCTGAGGATTCACCCACTTCATACTGACCCTCCGGCTCATCTGCAAATACTGATCTGTGAGATTGGATTGTGCAAAAGCCACAGCTGAGGGAGATTCTCTGGAAATCACCGTGCGAACAGGTGGAGAGATCCTTCCTGGAGGTACGAGTGAAGCTTTAGAGGAACCTGGAACAAGCTACAACACATCCAACGCTACTTTGATAAAAGGCAGAATGGGAAATGGAGCCTGCAAGAATACACAAGGACAACCAGAAATTCCACAAAAAGGTACTTGTACACATCATATGTACGACCGTTATGGTACCGAAGCTATAAGGCAGGTCGAGAATTGGTATTTGTGGACAAAGGGACATGATGAGGAGTTTCCAAGAGATGGTACATTTGAGCGAAGTCGATTGGAAAGATTGGAACAAAGATTGAAAGCCAGGAAGAGACAGAATCTAACGGTAGACTGGCTTGCATTCCATCTTTGGGATGGTGAATCCAGACAACGGGAACAGCAAGAACAGATAACGGATGTAGAATTTAAAATAAAAAGGATACAGGATACAGTGGAGGAGACAAATGCACAACTGCCCTCGAAATTAGGAATGAAAGTGACAGTTGTCCCATCTGATTTCCAGTTGTCTCCCCAAAAAGGACGGTACAGAGAATTTTTTCGTGTTTCAGGAGATAACGAGAGATTGCAGTGGCAACTCAGGGATGTAGAGATGCAGCCCAGCAATACAAGTGCACAGGTGCACAGCCCAGGTAACGACAGAAGCCGGTGCTTCAACTGTGGAGAGATGGGACACTGGATAAGGAGATGCCCATATCTGAGCAGAAGACAATTTCGACAGGGAAACCAAGGACAAAGAAACCAAGGACAAAGAAACCAAGATCAAGGGTACCAGTGCTGACCGATACCTCAGACAATGATTAGGCCTTCATTGCGACAAATCCCAAATGACGATTGGCCTCAACAAATTAGATTACTGGACAAACATGAATAACTGTCGATGATTCTTGTGTCTGAAAAGTTTTCAGAGCAAGAATGATTCATTTTTCTTTTTGCTTGTTAACAAATTAATAATTAATTGATCAAATGCCAAAATTGGATCTTCTATTTTGGGCACAGCAATTTTAAAAATTTACAAAGTTTGGAACAATTGCGTTGCAATTGTTGGCAAACCAAGTAACAAGAGTCACATGATGATCAGGTGGGAATTTCGGACTATTGTTCCGCACAATTGATAGGTCAATGGTCGACTGACATGCAAATGGGTGTGTAGTCAAAATTTGGATAGATTATTGTGAAGGCAGAAAGGGTAATTTCAATTTGACATCATAAAGGTTTTCTAAGAATGGACTTTTGGTTTATTTGTCTATAAGCATTTTGAATTTGATTGACAAATTTTATGAAATTGAAATAAAATTGACACCCATCTGATCTGTAAATAATGGTTCCAACGCAAACAAATATGCATAATGCATGTGTGTGTGTGTTTTTGTGTATCAATCTTACAAGATTGTTGACACCGACAGTGTGCCTGTCTGGAAATGGATAGTTATATGTGGATGGGATTGGGATATGTGGATGGGATTGAATATCCAGAGAATCCGTAAAATAAAATAGAAATATAATTTGATTATGAACATTATCTCTTTTGTCAAGGGAAATGGAATATAAAAAATTTGATGTGCTGGGTTATGAGCAGCCATTAATTAATAGTAAAATTGTGAGTAATTTTGGGATTCCATTTTTGATAGAATGTATATGAGAATAACATCTATTTATGGATATGAGCTTCATAAAAGGAAATGAGGAAGTACAAAAACATCCAAATTTGGGAGAGGTCTTACACTGACTTCCCAGAATACTCTGCTCATGGATTTTATATATATAAACTTGAATTTTATCAGCATATAAATTGTGCTGTATGTATGGATGTGTTTTAGGCATAGATGATATGGGAAAAGAGTAAAGAAAATTTTGCTGGTTTGAACTATTGTGGGTTTTCAGTTCTGGAGTTTAAACAAAGTCACTGGTTAACAGATGAGAAAGGATAGTAAATAAATTATTCTCTGCTGGGCAAATTAAGTACGATATTACTAAGACTTATGAGAGCTATTGTTCCGCCTTACAGCAGTGGAAAATTATTGGAAAAAATTAGATCCAACATAATGAATCTATAAAAGAATGTGATAGGGATAATATCCTCAATTTGTACTAATTATTTGATTGTGGGTAAAGGAATTAAGTCATCGTAGTGGATTGTTAACAGCAGCCTGAAAATGTCCTGAGAGTGTGCATCCATGTAATCAGAAATCCCAGATTTGTTTTTACAAACAACATTTTGGTAGAGGTCTTGTGTGGAACACTTCCTTGGTAGATAAAAAACGGTACTGCATGCTGGCAGCCACTTTTGCGGCCAGTTAGGCCAAACAAATTGAGAGGAAATTGTAGTTAAATACGTAAGTTACACATGGCTATTTGTAAAAAAGGAAATTTGTTGAGATGGGAAACATTTTTTCGAAGGTTTATTAAGGTGTTATAATATGACATGTGGCAAGGCAAACTATTGGATGGGAAAATTAGATCTGGCTATAGAATAAATTTATTGACCCCTTGAAGTTAATCCTTCGAATCATTGTTTCACTGGCATTTTTGTTCAAATTGGAAATAGTTTGGTAGAGCTTTGGTTAAAACCTTTGGTTGCGGTATCTTGGAACGAATTGATAAACCATAGGAGATTGATAAGAATAGAAACAAATATGGACCCAAAATAGAAAGTTGGATTCATGCCTCTCATTGCAAGCAAGCACATGGGGCTAAGGTGGACGATCCCACAGAAAATGAGGCTGCACCTAGCAGCCCAGCAGAACATTCAGTGGTAGAAAAATGATAGTCGTGATTTACAGTCATTTGAATTACATTTTAACACCCCTTGCATTGATAAACATTACATTTTCAACATGTGATATTCCTACTTGGAATAGTGACATTTATTTGCCTACATGACATACAATTATCTACTGATATTAATACAGCATGAGTGAAAAAAAAAAAAAAAAATGTATCACAACTACACTCATGATCAGGGGATTGAGTTCAACCCCGGGAGATAGGGGGATCAGGGTAAGACAAATAATCTGATTATGTTACATATTAAGGGATTTTCTTTATTTACCTTTTAGGAAGCTTGTTAGTTTGGTATATAATGTTAAATGTCATCGACATATAACTATGTCATAGGTATGAACATATACAAGGAGTAGCAGACTTGTTTGTTGGTTTAGTAGTTATATTGGCAATTGTTTTAGTGGTGGCTTGCTTGAAAGCCTTAGTGACGGTGTGTTTGAATAAGGTAACCAACAACACGATGATAACGCATGAAGTGACAAATGAGGAAAGAAATGTGGAACCAGAAAAGGAAGACTTTTATGGCAACATAAACAGTAGAATTAAGATAATGGCATAACGACAATGTTATGAGTTGTGTCAATTACAATATCAATGAACTCATATCACCACGAGTGACACACTGTTAAAAAAAAAAAAAAAAAAAGAGGGAAAAGAAAAAGTGGAGAGGAATTATGGTAATAATACATTATGCTTAATTTGTTGGTTTGGGAAAATTGTTGTTGGGAATTAGGTATTCCCGTTTGTGATTGTAATCATATACAATGCTATTCTTAGTTTAGTAATAAAATACATACCTGATTGAATATTATTTGTGTGACGCATATAAATGAATATAACTTTTTGAGTTAAGGAAAAACAACAAATTGTTGAATGTGAAACTGTCGGAAGATATACATGATTATGCTGATTTCATGGTAAGATGTACCCTATCTGATTCAGTGTGTGCGGAAAGCAGATTCAGATATGACTGAGCATAAAGATAAGACGAGATCACATTTTGGAGGGATTGCTAACGGAATTGGGAAGAAGTTCGAGAAAGAAAATTTGTGGCTAAAAAAAAAATGAAGTTAATCGTGGCATACACCCTCTTTCTCAAAGAATGATGAAGACATTCTCCCGTGTAACTTGGAGATGAATGCTTACCTTCACCAAGGAAATTTATGTGACCATTTGCCTGGATCACACTGCAACATATGAAAGAAAGGCGATCACTTACTCTTGTTCGAAGACTTCGAACATTCACCACATCAGAAGTTGCAGGACAACGACATTTTACCTGCAACCTCTGTGAAATGCGGGGACATATGTTATTACTTCACCAACGTCCGGGGAACCAGCATGGAGCTGCAAAAACGGCTGTGCCCTTGTCACAACAGCTGTGCACGATTCTGCTGGTTGCTCCTGGTAAGGACCATGAATGACCTGAACACCATGGTCCCAACATCAGTGTGGATGCATCCGGCATCCCTGTTCCACATCTTGCTGGCCAATCAACGTCACACCAATACTTGCTGCCCACTCACAATGAGGGAGGAGGCAAGTCGACTACAACTGGGTGAAGGCCTTGTTCAAGGAATCATTATGGTTCACAGCAAAAAGTGGCAAGAATGCTACATGGAGAGAAGGGTCAGTCTATGACTCCGCAGTGTTACCACAACAGCGAAATCCTACACGAAGTAGTGCAGGAGCTATGAAGACATTAGGAGAAAATGTTTCATACCTGGATTCAAACACAAGTGATCAGCCCTTCCTTTCAAACAAAGTCAACATTTGTGTGGAGGCAAACGTTTTTTGCCAGATGGTGCAGATGCTGTACAAAACTTGAAAATGAAGTGAAATTGTTGTATCTTGGTGATGGTGAAGTGTTGTTTTGAAAATATATTTGTGATGCAAATGCAATAGATTGAACGATATGGAAGAAGTCAATGACCAACGAAATGTTTTGTGATTCTTGCAGGATGACGGTGTATGCCTAAGGGAATTTGATTACCAAAGTGATTGATTATTTACTTATACTTGTAATGATGTTTACTAGTAGTGATTGATTGTTTACTTATATTGATGTTTAGATTAATGGTTAATATAAACAAAAACAAAAAGATGAGGGAATTGTGGAAGTGTAACTCAGCGTAACTTATTAATTGGCACTGGTAACTTATTAATTAACCTGGTAACAAAGCAAATACATTTTACATGCAAACTCTGTGAAGGACGAGGTTGTAAATGAGTTAGGAATGTGCACGAACATGATAATCTCTTGAAACACCTGGTCACAGCCCCAGGCTGGAGCACCCCCCCTATTGTTTGATAAATGGAACTCACAACAGGGGGGGCTAGCTGGCGCCAGGAAGGCGACCAGTAACGTCAGCGGAGAAGAGATTACGAGTTCAGCGGACAGAGGATTAAGTCGAGTTGGTCCATATAAGCGGGAGCTGCGGCTGGAGTCGAGAGTACTTGCTGCGAGGAGCTCTGACGAACGGGACCATGGCGGAGGAACATCAGCCAAACGAAAAGGACCATGGAAAAGAGTTAATCTCAGCCATTGAATAATGCGGTATTATTTGGTAAATGGAATGAAGTGAATAATAAACCAGACCCTTTGTAAACCTGAGTCCGGTCATTGGAGTCCTGTGAGTCATACACAAATTCTACAACAGTGGGATAACACAAAAGCTTAGATTAGAGTGTTTTGTCAGCAGTTTGTTTCAAATGATACTGTAGCGGTTACCGCTGGATGTACATAATCGCCTTGCACCGGCCAGAACACGGCCAGACGCGCCTCTCCCGGGCATGCCCGGACTCACTGTTCCCGGGCACGCCCGAACCTCCCGGGCACGCCCGGTCTCGTCTTTCCCGGGCATGCCCGCTATCGCCTTTCCAGGGCTCGCCCAGAGCGTCCGGGCATGCCCGCTATCGCCTTTCCAGTGCTCGCCCAGAGTGCCCGGGCACGCCCAGCCTCGACTTGCCATGCCGCAGCCAAACACGCCCGGGCAGGTCCAGACTCGCCTTTCCAAGGCTCGCCCTTGATACCCGGGCATGCCCGGTATAGCTTTTGCCGGGCAAACTTCCCGACATAAATGTGTATATATATTGTTGCCCGAAAAACTGGCTTGTCAGAATACCTGAGCTGTTTGGTTTCAATAAAGCAACTCAGACGAATTCCGTCTTTGGTCGCGTCAATTCTTTCGACTCGCGTTGGAGCGCAGCTCCTTCAATACTGACGTAAAAAATATAACAATGGCTTGTTTAGAAGCTGATATTATACGGTTAGAGTGGAAACTGGCTAAAGATAATATCAGAAGAGACCACAGGTTATTGGTTGAAAAGAAGGCTCAACTGAGAGAGCTGATTCAGGAGAAAGCAGCAGGCCTGTTAATCAGATTAAGAATAAACAATTTAAAGGTATCAGACACCCCGAGTAAATCTTTTTTCCAAATGGATTTTGTAAATAAGTCACCCAAAACCCTTTTCTCTGTACAAGACTTTAGGGGAAACATGGTTGCCAACCCTGGAGATGTAAGGTTGTGCATTAGAGAGTTTTTTTCAAAAGTTTATGCAAAACAAAATGTGTGTGAGCAAACCATGGAATTTTTAACTTCTCACCTTTCATCCCTAACTGAGCCTCAGTGCCTGGGCCTGGATTCAACAATTACTTTGCCTTAGCTAACGCAGGCCCTAAGTGAAATGGACTCGGGGAAAGCTTCTGGGATTGACGGCCTACCGGCAGAATTTTTCTTGGCTTTTTGGGACCTTTTGGGCCCTGAATTATTGAATGTCCTGGAATCATCCTTGTTGCTTGGAGAACTCCCACTAAGCTTCAGAAGAGCAGTGGTGTCGCTGATTCCAAAGACTGGGGATCTACGACAGATAAAGAATTGGCGGCCGGTCTCGTTATTATGTATGGACTACAAAATATTGTCGAAAGTGTTGGCCAGTCGGTTGAAGACGGTAATCGGTGACCTAGTCCACCATGATCAGAATTACTGCATCCCAAACAGATCTATTTATGATAATATTTTTTTGATTAGAGATTTAATGGAATGTGATTGCTTGGCAAAAGATTTTGGGATAATATTCCTTGATTTGGAAAGGGCTTTTGACAGTGTGGATCATGTTTTTTTGTATCGTGTGCTAGAAGCATGTGGCTTTGGTGTCAATTTTAGGGCCTACGTGACTTTGTTGTACAACAATATATTTAGTTTATTTAAAACAAATAACGAACTCAGCTCTCCGGTACAGGTTCAAAGAGGGGTGAGACAAGGATGCCCGGTTTCTGGGTTGTTATTTTCCTTGGTAATGGAATCACTCCTAATTTTATTTAGGAAAAATATTTCAGGAGTGACAGTATCCCCTGGGAGTCCTTCAGTAGTTGTATCGGCTTATGCAGATGATGTCTGTGTGGTTGTTAAGAAGGAGAGTGATATCCCAGCACTTGTTGAATGTTTAAATCTTTTTTGCCTCGCTTCTTCTTTGAAGTGTAACTGGGACAAGAGTAAGGCCTTATGGATTCCCTGTCTCAAGAACATTCCACCTGGAAGAGTGCTGGTACCACCTGTGCATCTACCAACAAAGTTAAAATGGGTGGAAGACGGAGTCAAATACCTTGGTTTTTTTTTTTTTTTTTTTAATATTTTTTTGTATACTGAATCGAGGCTCGTGAAAGAGCTAACATTTACTTCACAAACAAATCAACCAGACAAACAAAATATATAAAAAGCGGGAGCGGAAAACAAGATGGGGAGAGAAGGTGAAGCACACAAACACAACATTTGAGAGCAGGGAGATGTGTGGAAGAGAGAGGGCTTGGGGGGGGGAGGCATGGGAAGGGGGGGGGGGGGGTGGAGGGAGAAGTATAAAACACAAGGACACCAATGACTTCCAGGACAGAAGTTGGTATTTCAAAAAAGTGGAATTGGGCGGGGGTAGAAAAGATCAAGGTTTTGGATGGGGGAAGATAAGAGATGGTGGTGAACAGCTGTTTTAAAGACCTGGAGGGTGGAGTGGGATTGAAGAGAGTGAGGGAGTTTGTTCCAGAGGCGGGAGAAAAGAGGAATGAAGGAGTGAAGGTGAGCAGAGAGTCTTGATTTTGGCAGTTTGACCATAAGAGGGTTGCAGGCAGATCTTGTGCGACCTGTAGGAATATTTGCGGGACAGAGCCCAGAGAGAGCTGGGGGGGCAAGGCCAGAGAGGAGTCGGTAGAAGATGGAAAGACCACCAACCTGCCTGCGGTGAGTGAGTGAGAGGCCCTTGGAGTTAGCTTCATCGCGGGAGATTCCAATGATTCTGAATGCTTTGGTTTAAACAGCGTGAAGAAGAGCTAGGTGTGAGGCAGGAGCACCAGCCCAGAGGGGAGAGCAGTATTCCATTGAGCTGCGGATGAAAGCCTTGTATGTGGTGAGGAGCTCAGGTGTGCCAAGGAAGGACTTCGCACGACGGAGGATGCCCAGTCGGCGTCTGGCTTTGGAGGCCAGATTTGAAATGTGGTTTTCCCAGGAAAGATCATGGCAGATAGTGAGACCCAAAAGCTTGAGTGACAGAACTTCTTGGAGAGGATTATTCAGAAAGTGGATGGGAGGGTTGTCCAGTCGGTGTTTTCGGAGAGACATCGTAAGAGTGTGAGATTTGTCAGGATTGAAAGACATGTTCCACTTGTTTGCCCAGTCTGTGATTTTGTCCAGGTCTGCAGAGAGTGAGGAGGCAGCAGACTGCCGATCTGAGGGATGAAGAATGGAGCGACAGAGAGTAGAGTCATCAGCAAAGAGATACAGAGGATTTTCAAGAGAGTCAGAGAGATCATTGATGAAGACCAGAAAAAGGACAGGGCCTAGAACACTGCCTTGTGGAACTCCAGCCTGAACAGGAAGAGGAGATGAGAGAAACCCATTCAGGGCCACACGTTGACTACGACTAGAGAGGAAGTCCGCCAGCCATGCGTGGAGATTTCCATGGATACCAAAAGAGGAGAGTTTGGTGAGCAGAGCGGGGTGCCAGACCGTATCGAAGGCACGTGATATGTCCAGGGAGACTGCTCTAATTTCCTGTTTGGCATTGAGGACCTCCATCCATTGTTGAGAAAGCAGAAGCAGCATGTCCAGAGTAGAGTGTCCAGGTCTGAAACCAAATTGATGATCAGAGATCAAGCCATTGGAGAAGAGGAAAGATTTCATATCTGAAGCAATGATGGATTCCATGACTTTGCTGATAATTGGGAGAAGGCTGATTGGTCTGTAGTTGCTGGGATCTGTTTTTGCACCTTTTTTGTGCAAAGCGGTGATGTTGGCAGATTTCCAAGCAGATGGAAGATGACCTTGAGCAAAAGAGAGGGTGAAGAGAACAGAGAGAGGGAGTGAAAGAGCTGAAGAACAGGATTTTAGGACCCGTGGTCTGATGCCGTCAGGTCCAGTTGCAGAATCCGAGTCGAGGGTTGACAGAAACTTTTCCACCTTGTCAGGAGGAAAGGACACAGAGTCCAGGAGCAGCTGGGTACGACTGGGTACGGTGGGTACAGAGAGGGATGGGTTTGGGACACAAGATTTAGAGGCAAACACAGAGTTGAGGCATTCAGCTTTTTCGCGTGCGGAGTCAGCCGTGTGGCCATTTGAGGTGAGGGAGGGGATGGAGGGGGAACAAACACCAGAAACAGATTTGACCAGACGCCACCAGGATTTGGAAGAGGGAGACAGATAAGAGAGTTCGGTCCTGAGAACGGAGAGATATTGTTTCCTGGCTCTCCTGAGCGTGGACGCACACTTGTTTCGGGCTTTGTGAAAGGAAATGAGATTTCCTTCCGTTGGATTTGCTTTCCAGGAGACGAAAGCAAGTTGTTTCTGGGCAATAGCCTCACCACAAGATTCCGTGTACCATGGACGGGAGGAAGGGTATGACAACAGAAGACGAGATGGGATAAATCTGTGCATGAGAGAGAGCAGTTTGCTTTAACTTTTTGCTTTTAACTTTTGCTTTTTTTGCTTTTTCCTGGGATCTCCACATTACGTCCTCAAAAATTGGGACGGGATTGTTGAGCATGTCAAAAAAAGACTGGGACTGTGGAAACGAGCTCTGCCCCACCTTTCCTACAAAGGCAGGGTTCTAGTGGTTAATAATTTGGTGGCTTCTTCCCTGTGGCATAGGTTTATCTGCCTTCAGCCACCAGAGGCACTACTAAAGGCAGTGCAGAGGCTACTCGTGGATTTTTTTTGGAGTGGTCACCATTGGTTGCTACCAAATGTCATATGTAGCCCCTTGTTTGAAGGTGGCCAGGGACTGATCGACATAAAAAGTCGTATCATGGCTTTTCGGCTGTGTACCATACAGCAGTTGCTGTACAAGGAACGACTGCCAAGCCGACTTCTGGCCTATCACGTGCTGCGAAAAGCAAGCGGGCTCGGATACGGCCCTGAACTTTTCTTAGTCCAACTCCAACATGTCGACACATCTCATCTACCATCATTCTATCAGAGCCTTCTGAATGCCTGGCAAAGCCTTTCGACTAGTCGCCAGCAAGAAACCTATGCTACAAGCATGTTTGTGGAAGAACCCCTTTTTTACAACCCACTGTTTCCTGCAATTCCAAGAAGCCGAGACTTTTATCAACACTTTATTACAGCGGGCATAATCAAAGTGTTGGACCTCCGCCATGATTCTGGTTGGGGGTGAAAGACGGTGCAAGAGATAGCTGATATGACTGGAATATGGTCAAACAGAATAATCGGAAGAGTACTAAAGGAAATAGTAAAGAAAAGCTTCCAACTTGGACTAAGATTGACCCAGGAAGTTTTGGTGACATCCAATGACTGGCATTTCCTGGTTTATTGGTACAGCCTAGTCACGGAGACTTGCCCCCAATTAGTGAGGGACAAAACATTTTTCAGAAATGCAGTAGTAAAGACCTGTATCGGTTATGCACTGCAGTTCTGCTTGGGAACTCATCGTTAAATGGAGTGGCCAGGTGGAAAGGGCTAATGCCGGAAGGACTCCCATCTGAGCCTGTATGGGAATCAATATACAGTAAGCTGGTAAGCAAAAGGACAGGTGACCTCCAGTGGCGAATGATACGCTGGATCATTCCGTCTAATAAATTAGTGAGTCATTTCGCGCCCACATCTACGTGTTGCCCGTTCTGTGTTTACACAGAGGATGTGTTCCATGCGTACGTTGATTGTGCAAGGCTTGTGCCTTTATTTCAATGGCTGAGCTACATGGCTGGAAAAATGAAGATCACTTTTTCTCTGCGATCATTTATTTTTGGTTTCAATGATATGAAAGAACATGTACATATGTTGTTTTTGTTTTTAGTGGCCACGGCGAAAATGGCAATTTATTTATCGAGGAGGGAAAAACTGAAAGGAAAGCCGATTGGGCAATGTGATGTCTTGTTCTTTTTTAATGCCTTGACATCTGCAAGACTCAAACTTGAATTTTGTGATTCTGAAAGGAAGAAATGTATTGATGAGTTTATGAACATCTGGTGTTTTGATGGGATCTGCATGGTGCAGGACAATGCATTAATGGTATATTTGTAGGTTTGTTTGGATTGATTCAGTGTGTGGTCGGTTTTTCTGTTGTTGTTTTTCTTTTCTAGTTCATTGTACTGTTTTGATTTCCTGTCATTATCTCTTTTTCTTTTCTGTATTTTTGATTATTGTGCCTGTATTGAATAGTATCTTCACCGACTGGCTTGTATTTTTATATTTTTGTAATAAAAAGTCTAAAAAAAAGTCTCTCTCTCTATCGCCCCCTGCAGGCCATTTGTGTTGGGCGTGGCGTCATGGCGGCTGTGAGCAATTGCTCTGTGTTGTGGTGAGTCCTTTGTGTGATTTTTTCCTCTCCTGCCCTCCCCTCCCTCTCCTTTTCCATCCTGTGTGCTTTAGCGTTTTGTTTTCATCAGTTCTACACCTTTGTCTTCGAGAGAGAGAGGATTGAGAGCGGGCCCATTTTGGGTGCGGCCTACAGGCTTTGACGGCGCTTTGTAAGCCTTTTTCTGTGCTTATAATGCACGTTTGTCATTTATTTTAGTTCGATTTATTTAGGTTTGGTACCTTCTTGTCCGGTTCGGACAAGTGGGGGGCGTTAACTTGCTGGTATGGCGAATACACGCTCTAGGTTAGAGGCGTTCTAATGAGGAAGCATGCATTTGTGTGTGTTCCACCGGACGTGGTACTGGCAGTGGGGAAAATAATCGGGTGTGAACATATCCGATCTGCCTCACGAATGAATCAAAAAGTTTTTATTTTCGTGTCCGAAGAAAATTTTGTTCACGACGTCGTGAGTGCAGGTTTAACCACAGAGAGTGGTGTTTTTATGTTAGCGTCCCCCATGGATACTCCAGCGATGAAAATCGTCATATCAAATGTACCACCATTTATATCAAACGACAAACTGTCAGTCCTTTCTTGTTATGGAACAGTTGTGTCGAGAATGTCCATGATCCCTCTGAAGAGCCGAGACGAGAGGATAAAACACGTTATGAGTTTCCGTCGCCAAGTTTACATGGTACTTCCCGATCGTGGTGATGATACAGGGTTAAATATTTCATTTAAAGTAAAATCCGACGATCGGGAGTATCAAATGTACGCCTCGTCAGCCTCACTAACCTGCTTTCACTGTGGAGCCTTTGGTCACGTTAAACGTTTCTGTCCCAAGGTTTCGTGTTCAAAATTTGGGGAAAATGGTCACGTAGACACCGAGTGTAAAAAGGATAAGAATACTCATGTTCCTACTAAACCGACTGGAGTTAATCCTGTGAGTTTACCGGTTCCTGCGGTTCCCTCCTGCAGTGAGACGAACAATAGCAGCATCAATGTGCATGTCCACTGTCCAGAGTCTTGATAACGGTCGTACTTCACTTCATGTTACAGAGACCGAAGCGACCCCAACTCGCACAACCTTCGCTGCTTCATGCAGTGAAGGAATGGAGGAGGATCCTATTATTGGTTCTAAAAAACGAAGGGCGTCGGTTGCTAATTTTTCTACCAGTAATCCAAAAAAGGTGGTATTGGAGAAGGCCAGTGTAGCTGAACACACACCTCAATGTGTTCCTCATGCTTCCATCGGGTTTGGAAAAAAGGACAGTGAATCGGGTGCTGCAATTGAGGATAATATGTCTGAAAGTTTGTGTACAAACTCTGTGGACGCAAATTGCTATATGGGTGAAAATAAGGATGTTGATAAACCCTCGAACGAACCGTTACGATCATTAGTCAGTGTGAACGAGCAGACAGTGACTGACTCATCCCTCCACAGTGCTGCTCTACCGATGCAGATTCAAAACTGTGTTACCGAGTCGCTCATTGATCCAGTAGATTGTGCTCCACAAGAGTGTGAAACCGAGGTTTCAACTTCTGACGAGCACAAATATCACCATGGCATCGTGGATCGCACAGTGGAGCTCTCCAGCGAATCCCCAGAGATACTGACAATTCCGATAGTGACCACGGAGGCCGACATCCTCGATCCTGGAGGGACCGTGTCAGACTTGTCGGAATCTGATGAGGATGACGAGGTGCCCGAGTTGTCTCAGTCTCAGTTGAGTCAGCCAATGATATCTCCTCAACTCGTACTCTCCTTTCTGAATGAAACCTATGGACAGCGAAATGTAGTTATCAGGGATACATTTCCTGATTTAGGTTCATTTATTCAATCAGCAAAGGAAATAACAAGAAAGGGCAAAGAATTTCCACTAACAAGGTCACAATTTCACCGACTCAGGAAATTTATTACAAAAGCCGGTCTTGAGATTTCGCAACACCCAATCAAACCTTTTGATAAAGAATGAAGCAAATTACCTTTGGCACCTTGAACATTAACGGTGGAGGTGCAAACCCAAACCGCCAAGCTCAAGTGCAAAGTTTGTGTCGGCGCAAAAATGTCGATGTACTTTTACTGCAGGAAACGCACATCACCCAAAAGGTAGAATATGATTGGTGTCGCGTTTTTGGGGGACTGCTTTTTTAGCAACCTGTCTTCCCTTTCGGCAGGTGTTGCTTTCGTACTTCGACCAGGGCTAGTACCTCAGTCAATCCTCTTCCAGGAGATTATTAAAGGCCGATTCAGCTCTCTTGAACTGGAGGTTAATAATTTCCATTTCACATTATTCAATGTGTACGCAGCAAGTGAGAGCACAGAACGGAAAGCTTTCTTTGCGTCTGTGATTAATCACCTGCAGACAGTTGATCTAAACCAATGTGTGTGTATCGGGGGTGATTTCAACTGTACCTTTGAACCTGTAATGGACGGGAACTCGGCAGAACCTCATGCCGAATCATGTATTGATTTATCCCTTTTCCTTTCTCGGGTTGGTTTGCTAGATGTATGGAGGGTACTTTCCCCCAATGAACCTCAGTTTACCTGGAGCCGCATCACAAGAGGAAGAGTGTCCTTTGCGAGACTCGACCGATGGTATATAAACTCACCTTTTAGAAACGCTATAGTCTCTCCAGATTATTTTCCGTCAATATTCTCAGACCATCATTTAGTAACCATGGGGTTTCTTTTTCCTCAGTCAATAAATAAAAGTGCATACTGGAAATTTAATACCAGTCTTCTAGAAGATGGTCTATTTAAAGAAGCCTTCCAAGTTTTCTGGGCTAATCAAATCCAAAGAAAGCCCTCTTTTTCTTCAGTTAATCTTTGGTGGGACAATACCAAAGCCCAGATTCGGGTGTTTTGTCAACAGTTTAGAGCAAACATTACAAATGTTAAGAATATAACAATGACTTGTTTGGAAGCTGACGTTGTACAGCTCAAAGGTAAACTTGCTAAAAATAACAATGCAAGAAACTTCCAGTTATTACTAGAAAAGAAGACAGCTGAGAGAGTTAATCCAGGAGAAAGCAGCAGGGTTGTTGCTCAGACTAAGGGTTAAGAACTTAAAGGTTTTAGATACCCCTAGTAAAGCTTTTATTCGTCTGGACTCTGTCAGTAAAGCACCCAAGAACATTTTTTCTTTAATTAATCCTGGCGGAGCTGTCGTTGTAAATCCCAGAGACAGACGGTTATGTGTTCAAGACTTCTTTTCCAAACTGTTTTCAAAACAGGTTGTTTGTGATGAAACAATGACACTTTTAACCTCTCACCTATCCTCGTTAACCGAGTCCCAGCGGCTGGATATGGACTCGCCAATTACGCTCGAGGAGCTAACGCAAGCCCTGGCTGGAATGGACTCGGGAAGAGCCCCTGGAATCGATGGACTGCCGGCTGAATTTTATGTGGAATTTTGGGAACTATTAGGTCCAGAACTGATGCATGTTCTTGAATCATCACTGACTCATGGAGAATTGCCTTTAAGTTTGAGAAGAGCGGTGATGTCCCTTCTTCCAAAGGCTGGTGATTTGCGACACATGAAGAATTGGAGACCTGTCTCTCTACTATGCACTGATTATAAAATCCTTTCAAAAGTTCTGGCGAAACGAGTTAAAAGGGTAATTTGCGATTTGGTTCACCCTGATCAGAGTTATTGTATCCCAGGTAGATCTATGTATGATAATGAAGGAGCAGTGCTCCTGCTTGAGACGGACGAAGTGACGGACAAGACACAAACTCGTCCGAGAAGATGTTTATTGTATAATCATCTCGGGAACTCTGAAAGCCCGTTTATCGGGTTCGCATATATATATATATATATATATATATATATATATACAGACTTGGCATTTAATATGGAATATTTTTTTTCTGGGGGTGAACTTACTTTTCAAGACGTCTTAGAACCAAAAGTTCATTGGAATTATGTTGAAATTATTCTAGATTTTGTTAATGTGACCTTTAAAAGAAACAAAAACCACATTTGACATTTCGAAACAAATAAATTGATCCTTGAAAGTGATGTAAACTGATATCGAACTCAATTCATGGGCAGTACTGTGTTAAACTTCTGTACGTTTTCCAGAAGTATCTCTTTATTTTGCACATTAGCCCAAATTTTTTTTAACAAAAACAAAAGTTAAAATACGACTGGGATTACGGACAGTAAAATTACAGTTCAGTACTTCGTGTAACCCCCACGAGCATTCAGGAGAGCACATACACGTTGAGGCATGCTGTTCACGAGATTTGCCAAGGTTTGGACAGGAATCGCTTGCCATGCAGTGACAATAGCCTGCTGCAATTCACGCACAGAGGTCGGCTGCTGGTCCAAGTGGTCGATTTGACGCTTTAATTCTGCCCACAAGTTCTCGATCGGATTCATATCCGGGGACATGGCAGGCCACTCCATATGCTCTGCACCACGGTCAGCAAGAAAGTGTTGGATCATGCGAGCACGATGAGGCCATGCATTGTCATCTTGGAAGACAAGTTTCCTCGAAAGGCTGCACGAGCAAATGGAAGCAATGTTTCTTCCAGAATGGCCCTGTACTTGAACTGGTTCAGGTTTCCATTCAGAACAACCAGTTCAGTTTTGCCCCCTGCATGAAAAGCAGCCCAAACGGTCACCCCACCACCTCCAGCTTGGACTCTTAGCACTATACAATCTTTGTTGTCGGCTTCATGCACTTGTCTGCGCACTCGGACGCGGCCATCTTGACGATAGACCAGAAATCTAGACTCCTCACTGAAGATCACGTGATTCCAGTGTCCTGGCTGCCATTGACGGTGCTCTCTGGCCCACTGCAATCGGCGCTGGCGGTGTTGTCTGGTCAGGCGTGGCTTTCTCAGGGGATGCCTGGCACGATAGCCTGCTTGAACCAGTCGTTGGTTGAATAGCCTTCTGGATACAGGCACATTTGCCAGTTGCTGCCACTCAGCCCCAAGCCGATTAGCTGACTTGGTACGGCCATTGCGGACTAACCAGTGCAGCCGGCGATCATCCCTCCTTGTGGTTCTGCGGGGATGTCCTGGCCTCGGTTTTGGAGTAGGGACACCCCTCTGAGCATTTCGTTTCAGGATCTTTGACACCTGACCTTGAGTGATGCCATACTGCCGAGCAATAGCATGCTGTTTCATGCCGTAATTTCGTAAAGCCACCACTCCATGACAAACAGCATTGTCGAGTTGACAGACCATCTCCAGAGGAAGTGGCAATAACCTTTGGAGACGTGCAGCAGTTGTTTTCCACTAATACAGAACGCAACAACCCTTGTATACCCGACTGTGAAGCCAATCATCAAATGCACCTGTCCGTACATTTTGCCACGCCACCTGTGATATAATCCTGTTGTTGACTTCTTGCTGCGACAGACAATCAGTGACATGGTTCTTTTAACAAATAAATCACCAAAGTGTAAAAGAAACTCACCAGATTGATATACTGAGTTAAGAAAGTAAACCCAAGGCAAGAAAAAAAAAATATTCCATATTAAATGCCAAGTCTGTATATATATATATATATATATATATATATATATATATATATCCAAACCAAAAAGCATACATCAGAACCAAAGCCACGCCTCTCAGGCGAGGCACGCTTTGGTGGTCATGCGACCGACAGGTGCAAAGGATTATAACCTCGGCGCCACGGTTTGGCCGCCGGTTACGTCACCAGCTTGGGCCAGGAGATTCTGTTGCTGGTCTCGAGCTTTGGGGGACCCATGGGTCGCTACACATGCCCCCCCAAAATCGACTTGGTCCAGGAAGGTCAACCTGAGGGGGGTCCGGATGACCTGACCGAAACGACCCCTGGCTAGTCGCGGGGGGGAGGAGGGGTCTGGTGTGGTGGCGCGTGGCCAGACAGGGGGTGCAGTGGACGGGGGGCGGCCGCGCCGCGGTGGGAGAGCCAGCCGTGGCGGCTGGCCAACGTCCATGTGGGCCGGGTTGAGGCGGTCCACCAAAATCCGGTCCGCCCGGCCGCCGATGCTGACGACGAAGGACTTGTTGTCCCGTCGTAGGATCCGGAAGGGTCCGTCGTATGGTGACCGGAGTGACCCCCGGTGCGCGTCGTGGTGCAAAAAGACGTACTCCGCCGTGCGGCGTGCTGGGGGGACGTAGGATTGGGGGTCGCCATGGCGGGACGTGGGCACCGGGGCGAAACGTTGGGCGGCCTCCTGGAAGGCCATGCGCTGGCGCGCGGTGGACCAGGGGCTGGTGGCGTCGGGCACGATCTCGCCTGGGACGCGGAGGGCCTGGCCGTACACCAGCTTGGCGGTGGACGCCTTGGGGGGTCCTCCTTTGGAGCCGTGCGGAGGCCCAAAAGGACCCACGGGAGCCGGTCGGCCCAGCCGTCGTCCTGGAGGCCGGCCATGAGTGCGGCCTTCATGGAGCGGTGGAACCGCTCGCACAACCCGTTGGCCTGGGGGTGGTAGGCCGTGGTGCGGTGCAGGGTAACTCCCAACGTGCGGGCGACCGCGCCCCACAGTTCGGACATGAACTGTGGGCCGCGGTCCGACGAGATGTCCGCCGGTGCGCTGAAACGCACGACCCAGGTGGCGATGAATGCCTGGGCCACGTCGGCGGTGGTGGTGGAGGCGAGGGGCACGGCCTCCGGCCACCTGGTGGTCCTGTCCACCATGGTAAGCAGGTGGGTGAAACCCTGCGATCAGGGCAGGGGACCCACCAGGTCCACGTGGACGTGGTCGAAACGTCACTCGGGCATGGTGAAAGGAGCCAGCGGAGCCTGGGTGTGACAGTGGACCTTGGCCCGCTGGCAGGGTGTGCAGGCGTTGGCCCAGTCGCGGACGTCCCATCGCAACCCGTGCCAGGTGAAACGTGCCGACACCAGCCTCTGGGACGCCTTCCGGCCCGGGTGTGAGAGGCCGTGGAGCGAAGCAAAAATGCGCCGCTGCCAGGTGACCGGCACAACGGGGCGAGGTCGGCATTGGGAGATGTCACAAAGCAGGACCGTGTCCGCGAAGGGGACGTCAGCCAAGCGGAGGCCCGTGTCCACCACCCGGAGCGCCTGCACCGTGCCCTCGGTGGCCTGATCCGTCGCCATCAGGGCGAAATCGACGCCGAGGTGGACGGTGTTGGCGCCGGCTCGAGAAAGGCAGTCGGCCACGGCGTTGTCCTTTCCGGCGACGTGCCGGATGTCTGTGGTGTATTCCGACACGGTGGAGAGGTGGCGCTGCTGGCGGGCCAACCACGGCACCGTGGTCTTGGCCATGGCGAAAATCAATGGCTTGTGGTCGACAAAGGCCGTGAATGGGCAGCCCTCCAGGAGGTGGCGAAAATGGCGGACGGCCAGGTACAGCCCGAGGAGCTCGCGGTCGAAAGTGCTGTACCTCAACTCGTTGGGCAGGAGTTGCCGGCTGAAGAACGCGAGTGGCTGCCAGGCCCCGTTTACCCATTGCTCATGAACCGAGCCCACGGCGTAGTTGGAGGCGTCCGTGGTGAGGGCGATGGGAGCATGGGGTACCGGGTGGGCCAGCAGCATGGCGTTGGCGAGGGCCCGTTTCGCGCCGGTGAAAGCAGCGTCCATGTCCGTGGACCAGACGACGTCGCGCTTTGCCGGCTGGCCGCAGAGGGCGGTGTCCAAGGGCCGCATGAGTTGCGCAGCTCGGGGCACGAAGCGGTGGAAAAAGTTCACCATCCCGAGGAACTCCTGCAGCGCCTTGATGGAGCGGGGGCGCGGGAAAGCGGCGATGGCCTCGACTTTGGCCGGTAGCGGTACGGCGCCATTCCGGGTGATGTGGTGGCCCAAAAGGTCGATCGTCGCTTCACCAAAGTGACATTTGGCCGGGTTGACGATCAAGCCGTGCTCGCTGAGGCGGCCGAACAGCGTCCGGAGGTGGAGGAGGTGCTCGGCTCTGGACATGCTGGTGACGAGGATGTCGTCCAGGTAGGTAAAGAGGAACGGCAAGTCGTGCAGCACGCCGTCCATCAGGCGCTGGAATGCCTGTGCCGCGTTTTTGAGGCCGAAGGGCATCCGGAGAAATTTGAAGAGGCCTTAAGGTGTAATAACGGCCGTCTTTGGGATGTCGGCTGGGCGGACGGGCACCTGGTGGTACCCCCGAATCAGGTCCACTTTTGAAAAAATGGTCCGCCCCGCCAACCGGGCGGAAAAATCCTGGATGTGCGGGATGGGGTACCTGTCGGGGGTTGAGGCGGCGGTAGTCGCCGCATGGCCACCATCCGCCCCCCGGCTTCGGGACGATGTGCAGCGGCGAGGCCCAGGCACTGTCGGAGCGCCGCACGATGCCGAGGTGCTCCAGCATGGCGAACTCGGCCTTGGCGACGGTGAGTTTGGCAGGGTCGAGACGGCGAGCTCGGGCGTACACCGGCGGGCCCGTAGTGGGATTGTGATGCTCGATGCCGTGACGCACCGCGACGGCCGAAAACGTCAGTCGCGTGAGGGCCGGGAACTCCGCGAGGAGACGCGCGAAGTCGTCTGCCAATGGGAGGACGTAGGAAAGCTCGCTGGGCGCAGAACGGCTCAAGGCGCACGAGTAGTGTAATAATGTTGCTTCTGGGACACCTCCGTTTAACATGGGAAATCCCTATCTAATGTCATTTACCCCCTTGTCTTTTTCAAAAATCATAAACACCTCTATTTCTCCCACCCTCATCTTTATGGACCTTTTGTCTGTAGTACCTATCCTTAATGTTGTTCATTAGACCACTCAAACACTACAAATATTTGTTTTCTCTTATAGACCTATCATCCTTCTTCTACATATCATCTGGCAGATTAATCTTTGACCCACTCAAACATTGACCCATTCACTTCCATATTAATTTTTCCCCTCCCTCATTGCCCCTAAACACCTCTATTTCTCTCACCCTGTTCTTTACGAACCTTCTAACCTTTTGACATGTTATCCTTATTCATTAGACCACTTAAACACCTGTGATCCTTCTGACCTTATGGACCTTTTAACCTTTTACTCTTAATATCATCTGGTGAATATAACCCACTCAAACAACGACCCTACAAATATTTGTTTATGCGTGGGAAATAATTTAATTCTCCTACAACTCTCCTCACCGTCTCATCCAACTCACCGGTATTTAAATTAATTCTCTTATTTGTTTTGTGAACTTTTTTACCAGTTGCCTTTTCAATTATACTTATTTGATATTTTTTACATTCATTTTGTTTTCCATTTATATACCACTCGAACCTTTTCTAATTAATAGCTCACTGTTAGGCTCATGCTCACTCGAACCACATACCTTGAGAAATGACGTTGTTTCACTTGGATAACTTCCAAGGAATTCTCTTTGTCTTGTTTCCTGTTTTTCACAAACACACGCCCTCAGTTTCCAAAAGCTGACAAGCACTTCAGTTCCCCGAAATACATTTTGTTCATTATAAAAAGAGAGGTCTCCGAATGGGACATTTAAACATTGTGAACGAAGATGAGCTTGTCTTATTCCAGTCTTTCCTCTGATGAAGAATACTCGCCAGGACATTGGTAAGTTCATTTGGTATTAAACACTGTTAATGAGAGCTTTGTATGTGATTAATTATACAACTAATAATTTATTTTTCCTATTCATTGCAGCAATTCAAATATTGTAAATATCCTGGCAGAATTTCAAGTTGTTTCTCAAGAGTTCCACAACGAACTGAATACGGGTTTGAATAACCTACCTCCGAGATGGTGGGCTCAGAATGAATTCAATGTTTCACCGTTCTTAGAAAATTCACGTGAAAGGTATGATAGAAAATAAAAAACGAGAGGTGTGTGCATGTGTGTGTGCATGTGTGTGTGTGTATGTGTATGTGTGTGCATGTGTGTCTGTGATTAAAATAGAGAGATCGAATTGTGAGGAACAGAAATGAAAAAATGAGATTGTGTGTGTGTGTGTGTGTGTGTGTATGTGTGTGTGTGTGTATGTGTGTGTGTATGTGTGTGTGTATGTATCTGTGAATGTGTGTGTGTGTGTGTGTGCGTGTGTGTGATGTTTTGTCAGGCTTACTTCAGCATATAATAGTAATTTCTCCTTATTTTGTTTGCAGTATTAACCTCGAAGACCAAAATTTTGAGTGGGATGATTTTGATTCCCCAAGGAGTGGTTATTTCCTACCAACCTGTGAACCTCTACATTTTCAACTCAACGATCTTGACGCTAAGCTGGATTTTTTCGAGGTAAGCATGTGTGTACGTGTGTGTGGTTCACCGTTTATAATAGGTACACCATATCCCTGCGCATCGTAAGAGGTGATTCAGGGTTGGTGTCAGGAAGGGCATCCGACCCTATATTAATAATAATAATAATAATACATTTATTTTGTATAGCGCTTTTCAAGACGCTTTGACATGGAACATAAATATGAAATAAATATCTCTCCCCTCTTGTCTTTAATAGAAAGAGATTCAAAACCTGAAGACATCTGCTGAACCAACCTTTGACTTGTGCTGGGAAGAAATTGATGACTTATGCTGGGGAGAAGTTGAATGTATACCTCAAGAAAAATGTTTTAATAATATAAAGATTTTAATGTTTTCAATATTTATATATATTTGTTTTGTTTACAATTATTTAATTATTAATTACAAAAAGAGAATAAAGGAGGGAACGGGGAGGTGCACCCCTGCCAAAGACCCTTCACCCCCCTCATCCCACCCCTCCCCTCCCCTTGTGTGTGTGGGGAAGGTGGGGGTGGGATGAGGGGGGTGAAGGGTCAAGGGTGGGGGTGCACGGAGGGTGGGGGATGATGGGTGTGGTCTGTGTGGGCGGGGTCTGTGTGGGCGGGGTCTGTGTGGGCGGGGTCTGTGTGGGCGTGGTCTGTGTGGGTGTGGCTTATGATTTTAATTTATTTAAATTTTTTTTTATTACCACTAATTAAATTAGCTAATCTGGGTGGGGTGAATAGAAATGTTGTTTAATGAATTATTAGCTTTGTTTTTTGTAATTCTTGCGAGTAAAATGAACCCAAGATTTCTTCTCGATTTATATCATTTAATTTGTAGGTCCAAGGGACTGTATCCATTACATCAACGATTATAAATAATTCATTAGTCCATTTTTGTGTATAACCTTTCTCAAAATGGCTTTTCCATTTGTATATCCTTACAATATCACCAACTTTGAACTTGGGCTTTCTCAAATTAATCTCCTTTTCATATTCTAATTTTGTAAATGTTTCTGATGGTTTTGATTTTGTTGATGAATGAACTGTATTGTTGTAATCATCTACAATATCCTGAATTAAATACACCCATTTTTGAGAACCGAGTTGTGTGAATTTTTTATATAATTTCTCTTTCAAAGTACGATTAAAACGCTCAATAACAACTGCCTTTCCTTCATTAAAGGTGCTGTATAATTTAATACCCTTCCCCTTAAGAAATTTCATGAATATTTTGTTATAGAACTCTGTTCCCTCATCAGTCCATAACTTCTTTGGTTTCCTTTTATCCCGATCAAATATTAGCTTAAAGGCTAACATTAAAGTATCACCCCTTTTATTTTTTAAAGGGACAACCCAGGCAAATCTACTCCTCAAATCAATAACGGTTAAAGCATACCTGTATCCCCTGTCATTATTCAATTCAATTAAATCAGCGGACCATATGTGGTCAGTGTATTTAGAATAAACCTTCCTTCTTTTAAACTTTGTGATTATAGGTTTGTGTAATTCTTCAGCCAAAAGCTCCTCAGTCTTGATGGCATCATTAGAGCCTAATAGTTTTTTGAGGAATAACCAAGACCAAGTTTCAATTTAGCGTTTATCAAATTTCTCACAATAAACCTATCAACTTTCTCTCTCAACGTTGGATTTTGTATCAAAGACAAATTATACAACATTTCGCTGTCGGCTTTATGTTTTTCAGTCAACGTAGTGGTTTTCCCATAAGCAATATCATGCTTCATACACACTTCGTCAACCCTATTTGTAGGTTTAGACCAAGGTTTAGGATTGTCAGCCTCATCTAATCTTTTATCCAAGTTTGTTCCTGGACCACAGAAAGAATACCCTGGAAGGTGTAATTCCCCTGGAATTCCAGTTGTTGTAAATTTACTTCCTGACAGAAACTTTTGTATGTCTCCTCCTCTTTTAGGAGAGATGAATTGGCACTTTTTAGAGCCACATACTTGACATATTCCTTTTTGATAAACTCTATTATTTTTAGCTTTAACATAAGAGATATTTTTAGATTTAGTTTTCTTTTTACATTTGAGACAATAACTCATATTTATTTATCAGAAAAATTCCGACAGAGTATCAAAACCTTTTTGGTTTTCAACATATACATTTCAATCTTTATTTTTAAAACATAAAGAATCCTAAGGAATGCCTTCACTCTCTCCTCCATTTATTTACAAATAAAAACTAACTAAAGTCAATGACACCAACATCATCAATCACATAATCTTTTCCTTCTTCTTCTTCTTCTTCTTCACCACTTTCTCGTTTAAATCTCTGAAATTGAAGACATTGACGTTCTTATTTTTGAAACCATTATCTTCATAAGAGTTGTTAATTCTTTAATTTCCTCTTCGGTGCGTTGAGATTGATTTATTTGCTTTAATACACTCAATCTTTTATGAATCTCAGTGATTTCCATCTTTTTATATTTTTCCTCCCTCTCTCTTTGCTCCCTCTCCTCCTCCTCCATTTTCTCCCTCTCCTCCTTCTCCTTTTTCTCCCTTTTCTCCCTTTCCTCCTTCTCCCTTTTCTCCCTTTCCTCCTTCTCCTTTTTCTCCCTTTCCTCCTTCTCCTTTTTCTCCCTCTCCTCCTTCTCCTCCTTTTTCTCCCTCTCCTCCTTCTCCTCCCTCTCCCTTTCCTCCTTCTCCTTTTTCTCTCTTTCCTCCTTCTCTTCTTCAACTCCTTCCTCATCCCTTGCTACCCTTGAGTTTGAACCCCAAAGAATATTATACATATACTCATCTGGATTTTGAGATATTCTTGTATCTATAATTATTTTTCTCATAATAGGATACCAATAAGATTTGTTGACGATTTCTAAAAGAGTTTTATATTTCATAACTTTGAGAAGTTCATTTTTATTTAATATTTTAAACAAGTCTCTATTTGTGGGTTTAACAATATCAGTATAAGGCCAGTTTTTTATGACAAAATTCCCATGTATATGCTCCAAATCATAAGGTATGTAATACCGAGCACCCTTTTCTTGTAGGTATCCTTGAATACAAAAATTATAATTCTCTTGTAGTCTTCTTCCTGCCATTTATGTATCAGAAATATATGTGAGATTAATATTATGACAGGTAATACCACCCCATCTTCCCACTACCAAATCGGTTTGTATTCCTCGGCTTTCTATCCTTATCTCATTACCTTCCTTCTTTGTCATGCGAACCATCGCTATACTATCATATATTTTTATTTTCTTAAAATCACGTATTTGTTGTTTACTAATTGTACTTCCACATAAATCCTTATCTTCACCAAGTGGATAATATTCTTCTTTACGAGACTGATTTAAATCATGTAGGTCTTCTATGTTTATTGAAAAAGACCAATTATACCCTAAATCAGGCATATCATACCCCCATTTATTAATTCGCATATTAACTAAATGTCCTTCTTTATAAAATTTAATTGTAAGCAGGTAGTTAAATTCAATGAGGAAAGGTGTATGGTCAGTATAACCAGGTGTTGTGGTTGTAAATTTTACTTGTTTCACAAAACGTGCTGTTTTCTTTAAAGATATATATTGTGATAAATCACTGAATCTAATCAAGTCATTCGCATCTGTAGGGTTTGGATAATTGATTAATTTATAAGTATTCTTCATATTAATATTTTTACTTACACTATATTTTTGTCGTTCAGCCTGTGCCTTTGTATAATAATTTGATAAATCAATATCCTGAGAGGATTTTCCAAAGATAGAACCATCTTTTCCAACATAGGTCATTTATATTAGATAAAAAATGATATCATAAAAATTTTCATTATTGTTGAGTTGAAATAATACATATAAACATAATTGGCCACAACATTTAGAATTAATTTCTTGAACTTGGAATGTTTGATAAACACCATTCTGTAAGAATTGTATTACTTCAACAGGTGGTGGCATACCATAACTATCAAAATAATATTTATCCTGACTATTATGAATACAAACCCAATGAGAACCATTCTGTGTGTCTAAATTCATAATAATATTCTTTGTATTCTTATTTATATGTGTTAATTCATCTCTCATACAAATAACCACATTATCAATTTTTAGTGTTTTACAATACTTAGCTAGTTCTATATTTGACGTTGTATTCTTTCCAAATTGTTTAAACCATTTATCCATTTATTTATGAGAAAGATACAATCCATTACCCCGTTTAGTTAGTTTAACACCCGCTTGAGCGATAGAGGAAAGCATATCTCCAACCAACAATCTAGCTTTATCAGGTAGACTTTCAAGTTTTTGAGCAAAATCTACAATTACACCACTTCCACTAATTTGTTTCTCCAACTCCTTGTTATGTCTTTCCAATTCTTTTTGAGCTTTTAGTTGTGCCTTCCTTTCGTTAGCAGTTTTTACCGCTGCTGAAATACCACCAGTCAATGCTCCCGCCGCACTTAAACCAGCAAATAAAGGAATTAGAAACGGGAGAAATCCTCCTCTTGACTCGTCTATTGAATATTTCTTTAACATAGGTTTCGTCATTTTAATTTTAAGTGATCCAACATCATTTAGTGTTTTTACTTGTGTGTGTGTGAGTAAAACATCAATTCTTACAGCTCCTTTTCTTTGAATTGTATTAACATTAATAATACAAGGCTTTTGATTTTGAATACAAGATGTTAATTTATTAAGATTGATTTGATTAACATATACCCCAACCATTTATTTATGAGAAAAAACCTATGTGATATTAATCATAACACCATTATCTGTATTAATCTGTAATTCTGTTTCCTCCAAAAGCAAACAATATGCATTAACCTCTTCACTCTCCCCTCTTTCAATGTATAGAGAAGTATCCACTCGATTAGACTTTATAGTTTCCTTTTGAGAACTCAGGTCAATTGCGTAGATTGTATAAAGTTTTTGAAACGCAACCATATCCAAAATAGGATCATTATTACCATTACTTTCACACACCTTTTGGTAGGACTTGTAGGCTTCCGCATAATCATTTTTTTCCCAATCAATTTCCAATCTATCTCGCGGATAAAATGTGCCATCAAGAGAAACCCGAAGTTGTTTCACCTTTGCATTATCACTCAGGGCATTATTCTTATTAGTACCGTCCTCTCCATCTGGTTTTTTAAAAATGAGCCAGAGGTATCGTGGCTTTCCTTGAAGAACACCTAAATTCCAAGTGTAGGTAGTGTGTTCCAGTTTAACGTGTTGACATCTTCTTTTAAGGTATGATACATTTAGCGGTTTCTTTGAGTTAAGTCTTCTATTTAACATCTCTTCCGTTTTAAGATTAGGAGTATATTCACTGATATACCAACACAAATCATTAATAACAAATTTATTATTTTCTCCAAAAGCATTTTCATCCCCAAAAAGCAATCTATTTACATTATCATTCCTTTGTAGTTGAAATCTAATTTTAAGCCCATACAAAACTTTATCATAATCACAAAATCCAAATATACCTTTCAGAGGTACTGCTACGGTAAAACTATTCTCAGCTTTTGCGTCATCATTATACATTGACTTCCTTTGACTATAACCAGGGTCTGCGTTTGTACCCGTTGACATATCAGGAATAAAACCCTCAACAGCTCCCTTACCCATTCTATCACTAAACGAATATAGTGTAAATTTCATCATTTCAGATGTAGCAGAGACATAATCAACCGCTTCAACCTCTTGTGTTCCAATATACAGGCGGACACTGTCAAACATTTTCCAGAAGAAATCATTTACGAGTGTAGCATTAGTATTATTCGCAGCCTTAGTGAATTTAAATTTACACAGCAAGAAACTATCAGCTATATTCAAGTAAGTTTGTTGATTATTTATTTCAAAACTTTTTGTTCCGTTTGAATTCCAGTCTGTTCCTGTTATAGCATTTACCTTAAAATAGTCTTCCTTTTTAGTGGAGTTTGAAATGATAATCGTATCATCCAAATCATAGATACTATCAATCGCTTCCATACTTGTATTTATATAGCATTAAAATTGTTGAAACCCTGACCCAAGTATTTTAATGATTTTTTGTCGTTCTTGTGAAGATAGTTGAGTTTTACCTTTTTTTATTTCTTTGATTGCTTGTAATTTATGAGACTCCTTTTGAGCATCTTTTATACTCTTTATAGCACCCGCAACGGAGCCCACGGCAGAAGCAGTTGAACCAATTAGGTCTTTATGTTTAAGGATGGTTGAACCAATACCCATTAGAGTATCAATTATCCCATCTCCTTTATTTCGAAATTGATGACCTACACCTCGTTGTCTCTTAGGTTTATAGTATCCTCTACCCACATACCTTGTATAGTCTGGTGAAAGGAACATGCCCTCCCCTGTAATTATTTTATATTTTCCCAACTCGTGTTTTCTCACAATAACCATTATTTATTTATTGAAAAACTTCACGTAGGTGAATTCTGATGGATATAATTTCATCATTAAAGGATATCATACGATTATCTTGGTCGGTTATCCTAAAATTTACTCTGTATATGGTTTTTCCTGACACAGGTAAATAGACAAGATTTTTTGGTTCCATATTAAATTTATAACCAATCGGGGTTGAGTATGCACTGAATGAAAATATTGTATTTGTTCTTATTCCATCGTTATAAGCACCATCAATCAAATCACAATGAATTAATACTGAATTTATACCGGAGGATATTTGGATAACATTATCACTGTAAAACGTCCCGTTATTTTCAATCTTTTTTGAAGAGAAACCCAATAGCTCTCTAAACGAATTTTCAATCGTGAAATCAACTTTATAATTATTTTTAAGTTTAATAGTTGATTTTGAAGTGTGTTTTTGAATATCTATTACAATATTTTTTGGTTCATCACCTTTTTCTTTCATAAGGCGAGAGACTTCTGAAGATATTTGAGAAATCTCGTAAGCTCCAGGTGAAACGGTTATAGTTTTATATCCACTTCCTGGATTATAACTAAACTTGTTGTTTTTCTCTGTGATATTAAAAAGGGTATTGTAAGTTTCCATTGACAACAAAGATGCCTCATATGAGGTAAGGGGGTCAAGTTGTAGTGGGTAAGGGAATGAAGCTGTGTAATCGCTCGTTGTGAAATTAAAACTAAGAATTGTGCTTCTCATCTTATTTAATATCTAATAAAATATCTTTGTATTGACATTTATTAATTATTTTCATGTTCATCAACTGATCTAAAATGGCTGAGGATTCATTAAAACAATTGTTGTTTCCAGCCTTCTTACTACCTAACAACAATAATAGCCTATTAACTAATTGTGATGGGTCATTTGGAAGAAAACTAACACCCGAACCAAGCTTACTTAAAGCATCAATAATATGTTTCTCCTTCTCATTCTTCTTACTTTTACCAGCAACAGAAACTCCATAATCAAGTGCATTTAGCAACTCAATATATACCCTATCTTCCTCTCTTTCCATATCAAGTGGTTCCTCAAAATATTTTGAACCGCTGAATCCGGGGTTTGTTAGAAGAAACATTAATCTTGGAGTTAATTTAACATTTGGTTGAGTAGAACTCAAGAACATCAATTCATCATTAAATATCAATACCTTTTCTTCCACAAGATGAAACACTGCTGGTTCTTCTGTTGGAATGAGACCTGCTCTGGTTTTTGAACCCGCCGAATATTCATTGTTTTGAAGAGCTTCCACAACATAATTAGGGGGTTGATTTACCTCCTCAAGTTTCCGAAATAATCCCTCGTCATCATATTCTAATTCACCAAGTTCTTGTTTTGTTATCTGACTAAAATCTTTGAGCATTTGAAGTTTTTTCGGAGTAAATTCTACCGTGGGAACTGTAGGGTGTTGAGTTTTCAAAAGTGGTTTAAAGAATTTCTCTTGTTTTCTTTCAAAGGCTTCTTCACCAGTTAGTTTCTGTCTCCGTTTCTTCTTTATCTCTTCCTGTTGTTTAACAACTTTTGAAACTAATTGTTGATGTTCCTTAAACTTTCTTTCTCTTTCTTCAGTATTCATTTTCTGTATTTATTTATTGAAAAATATCATTTAGTATCTCATCTTGTTTCACAACAATATATTTATATTTTCCAATCGTGTGTTTCATATAATTTTCAAATTCTTTTTTACTACATAACGTAGAGCAATTATCTCTCCAAAAATTATTTACATCTATTGAATTTAACTTAAATAAAATAAAAGTATTGGCATTGTTTCTTATTGAGCGTCGAGGGAGTTGAAAATATGATTGACTAAGATATATACAATTACAAGAAGAATGTCTCCCTCTTGTATAGTAGCTATCCATTACTGTTTGGTTTCTCTCATTAACACAATCATCAAAGATGACAAGGTTCTTTTTTGATTTATCTAAATCTTGAGGTGAAGGTATATCATCCGTATTATCACTGAGAATACAAGTTATGGGTTTCGATTTTGATTTCTGTGTATCACAAAATAATTGTATTATATCATCAATATTATAATCATTTAGTTTGTTTTGAAGTTTAAATAAACCGATAATGTCTTCCTTTTTAAGACCCGCATTAAAACCCTGTGAGAGTAGTTGATACTCGGGTTGAAAACTTGACTTTGTAAAAATTATTAAATTATCATAATCTAAAAAATTAGAACCAAGGAGCATCTTTAAAAGTAAACAGGTTTTTCCACATCCGCTTGAACCAACTATTAGACATCTCAATGAATTTGGAATGTTTTTATGGTTATTAAATTTTATCTTATTTTCCCAAACGGGTAAAAAATCATTCATTTATATATTTGGAAAACAAGTCATCCAACTTTTTTTGAGCTATTTTAGAAACTCTATATTTTATCCTGAGTTCTGGTTTAATTTCAAAATAATTCATTATTTTATTTATGTAGTATCTTGTATTAACATTTCCATTAAAATTATTTTGAATAATAAATATCATTAAACCCTTATACATTTCCTCAATACAAAGAGTCTCTTTCCTTGTAAGAAATGGTGTATTATCACCATAATGCTTAACATTCATCTCTCTTATTAATCTTGTAAAGTAATTCATTTTTGGTTCTAATTTAAAAGAGTTATATGTTTTTTTATATTTCTTATTATCATTAATTAGAATATAATCACAGAATAAACATTGTTTATATGAATCCTCATCATTAAGCCCCACTCTATCACAAGCCGGACAATTCTCTAATTTATCATATGGAGAGTCTGGAAATTCTAAATATCCTTCAGAACTTATCATATTTATGTGGTAAATTTTTACTTAAACTAAACGCAAGTTTATTCATTAATAAATACAATGTTTCAAAGCACAAAAGACAAATTTCAATCAATCTCTACTTCGGTGGAAGATATAGAAAAATATGTCAAAGATGTTAAATTGAACAAAGATAAATATGGAAATTTTTGGGTAAAACCAGTTATGGAAAATAACATGAGCCCCTCTATTTCATTTAAAGGAAGAGCTCTAACTATACCTGGAAAGACATCCATTAAAGTAAATCTAACAAAAGTTTCTCCTCTACTCCTGGCAATTTATTCAAAGCTTGAAAAAGTGATTGACCACGATACTTTGAAAAAGAATGATAAGACCATTAATAATTCTAGAGGAGACATTTGTATTTTCTTTAATAATCCAAAGGGTGTAGATCTAAGTAAAATGAATGATGTTAATATTTCTGGTGAAATGTCATTTCGTTCTATGATAGTTAGAGATTATTTAAAGATAACTTTTGATATAAAAATTGTAGAGATTGAATCTGTTAATGAAAGAAAGTATATAGATATTGATGGGAATATTTTTCTTGCTAATTAAATATGAGTCAATACAGCAGTGAAGATTTTACTATTTCATTGAACTCGGACGATAGTGATGATAGTATTTCATTGAACTTGGATGATGGTGATGATAGTATTTCATTGAACACAGATGATAGTTATGATACTAATAGTTTGTGCTCAAATGATAGTTATGAGAGTAGCTTTATTGATGACTCTGAGTATGATTCTGAGTATTCATGTGATAGTTATGACTTAGATGATTCTGAGTGAAAAAGTGTTTTAGTTTAAGCACAGTGATATATATAAAACGGAGCTGTAAAGCTCAAAAGTGTTTTATTTTAAGCACAGTGATATATATAAAACACCACGTTTTCTCACGCTATAAATATGGTTTATTGTGATACTTGCGAGAAGGAAGTAAAATATTATAAACAACATATTCTCACCGCAAAACATACATACAACATTTTAAACAAACTTTCCCCTCTTCCACCTGAAACAAAACACTGTTCTACATGTAATAAAAATATCCTCAAGAAAGGCTTCAAAATACATCTTAAAACAAATCTACATTTATCAAATTTTATCACAACTAAAAACTCTGATGGAGCATTCAAAGGACATATTAAAATAAGAGTCTTTAACTTCAAACCTCCTGAACCAGAGTCTATAGTTGATGCTGTAGAAATAGTTAAACCTGCTGTTCAAACGTTGATTGAAAAAACACTAAAGGAAATGAAACCACTTAAATTTTATATGGGAGTAAAATTAGAAATGACAAAGGATGAAGGAGTTATAGATGCACCATACATGAGAACTGAGCCACACTTTATATCTTCATATCAAGATTTTAAAACATCAGGAGTCTATGATGAACTTATTAAACAAGAGCAAGATGTGGATAATTCAATCGTAGGAAGTGGATTCAATATAGGAAAAATTATTTACATAGACATTCATATTCTTAAATCAGATCCTCTAAAAGCTTCTTCTTACATTGATTTACCCAGTGTTATCAAAAATAGAAAAGCAGTTATCAATATCAAAAATAAAGACAATAAATGTTTTCTCTGGTCTATTTTAGCACACTTACATCCTCCACATTTTCATGATGAAAGAGTATCTCATTATAAAAAATATGAGAATACATTAAATACGAAAGATCTAAAGTTTCCGATGACTTTAAATGATATTCCTAAATTTGAAAAGATGAATAATTTATCAGTTAATGTTTATGGTCTAACAGAAACAAACAACATTCAGGTTTTAAAGCTTTCTGACAATTGTAAACAAACTCATATTAATCTTCTATATTTTAATTCAGACGAAAATTCACATTATACATACATCAAAGATATTGCTAAATTAATAAAACCACAAGTCTGTAAGAGAACAAATAAAATATATATTTGTTTGCGTTGTCTTAACTTCTTCAATTCACAAGAAAGATTAGATAAACATTCAAATTATTGTGGCGAACATAAATCAACGGTAATCAATATGCCTAAAGAAGGCTCAAAGATCACATTCAAAGATGAAAATAAAAAGATCAAACATCCATTTGTTATATATGCTGATTTTGAAAGTATTTTAGAAAAAATTGATACTGCTTCTCAAGATCCAAAAGAATCATACACAAATAAATATCAAAAACATACTCCTTGTGGTTTTTGTTATTATATCAAATCATCCGTTGGTGATAAATATAACAAGTTAGAGATGTATAGAGGCTCAAATACCCCAGAGGAGTTTGTGAAACGACTAGAAAAAGACTGTGTTCGATTAACCAAGATAATGAGAGAAACCAATAAACCAATGTCCTTAACAAGTAAAGAAAAAAGGGAATTTATAAAAAACAATGTCTGTCATATTTGTGAGGAGAAAATTGGTAAAGGTCTAAAGGTTAGAGACCATTGTCATCTCACTGGTAAATATAGAGGTCCGGCTCATCAAAGTTGTAATATTAATTATCAACTCCCCTCTTTCATTCCTGTCTTTCTTCATAACAACGCTCATTATGATACACATCTATTTATCAAGGAACTCTCAAAGACTTCTGGAAGTATCTCAGCAATTCCAAACACGGATCAGAAATACATTTCATTCACAAAAACAATTCACACATCTCCTATTACTCATATCAGATTTCTTGATACATTTAAATTCATGGCAAGTCCATTGGTTAACTTGGTTCAAAATCTAAAAGAGTTTCCATGTCTTTCAGAGTATTTTTTAGATAAAGATTTTCTAACACAAAAGGGAATTTACCCCTATGACTATATGGACTCATTTGAGAGATTCAATGAAACACAACTTCCTTCAAAAGAAAATTTCTATAACAAATTAAATAATAGTCATATATCTGATAAAGATTATGTACACGCACAAAATGTTTGGGAAAAATATAACATCAAGAATCTTGGCGAGTATCACGATTTGTATCTCAAAACTGATGTGCTTTTATTGGCCGATGTATTTGAAGCCTTTAGATCTGTTTGTCGCACTGGATATGGATTGGATCCTGCTCACTACTACACAGCACCTGGATTGGCCTGGAGTGCGATGTTGAAAATGACAAAACAAGATTTGGATTTGATAACCGATGTTGATATGCTTTTGATGATTGAAAAGGCAAAAAGAGGTGGAATTTCACAAGTCTGCTCGAGTAGATACGCAAAAGCAAATAACAAATATCTTCCAAATTATGATCCAACGAAAGAGAGTTCTTACTTGATGTACTATGACGCGAACAACCTGTATGGCTGGGCAATGTCTCAGGCTCTTCCTTATGGAAAACTTAGATGGGTAAAGGAAAAAGACTACAAAAACGTTTTACAAGATGTATGTATCTCTACACAAAAAGAATTGGATGAAGAAAAAGTTGGTTATTATTTTGAAATTGATTTAAAATATCCAGAGGAACTCCATAACCTACACAAAGATCTCCCATTTGCTTGTGAGAAAGAAAGTCCAAAGAAAGAATGGTTGAGTGATTATCAACGATCGTTTGATATAGGTGAATCAACAGAAAAATTACTTACTACATTATATAACAAGAAAAATTATGTTCTACACCAAAGAAATTTGCGACAATATTTATCAAAAGGTCTAAGAGTAGAGAAGATCCATAGGGTTCTAAAGTTCAATCAAAGTCATTGGTTAAAGGGGTACATTGATTTTAATACACAAAGAAGAACAGAGTCAAAAACAGATTTTGAGAAAGACTTTTATAAATTGATGAATAATGCGGTCTTTGGTAAGACTATGGAGAATGTGAGGAAAAGACAAAATATCAGACTATCAACATCTTGGGAACAAGCATCAAAATTAATTAATAGACCGAGTTTTACTCGAGCTGAGGTCTTTACTGAGAACTTTTGTGCGATCCATTTGATTAAAGAGAGTATTGAAATGAACAAACCTATTTATATTGGAACAACAATTCTTGATTTATCAAAGTCATTAATGTATGATTACTTTTATAATAACTTGAGGAAGAAATATCAAAATGATGTTAATCTACTTTATATGGATACAGATAGTTTTATTTTGAAAATTAATACCAACGATGTTTATTCAGACATGAAAAGAGACATTAATATCTATGACACGAGTAATTACAGTCCAGAGAGTGAGTTGTTCTCTTCTAAAAATAAAAAGGTGATTGGAAAGTTCAAGGATGAATTAGGAGGAAATGTTATGAGTGAATTTGTGGGATTGAGGTCAAAGGCTTATGCTTATAAATACATTGTGAATAACGTTGAAAAGACTGATAAGAAGTTAAAAGGTGTAAAGAAAAATGTTATTAAAGAAACAATAAACTTTAAGGATTATTATAACTGTTTAACAACAAAGAAAGAAGAGTTTAGAAAGATTAATGGAATAAGAAGTTATAAACATCAATTATATTCAGAAGAGATAAATAAGAAAGCATTGGGGGCTTTTGATGATAAGAGGTTTATTTTAGAAAATGGAATTGATAGTCTCCCTTATGGTTATATAAGTATATAAGTGATAAGATATATATATAAGTGATAAGATATATATAAGTGATAAGATAGACATAAGTGATAAGATATATATAAGTGATAAGATATATATAAGTGATAAGTTAAAAAGGGGGGGTTGGGGATTTTAACGGGCTACCGCCGCCTTTTTTACTATTATATAAATGATAGAACCAAGTATCAACCAGACTAAAGAGTGGAGGTGTAATCAACCTTGGTATATAAATGGAAAACATAATGAATGTGAAAAATATCAAATAGGTATAATTGAAAAGGCAACTGGTAAAAAAGTTCACAAAACAAATAAGAGAATTAATTTAAATACCGGTGAATTGGGTAAAAAAGATGGAAATATTTTTGAGTGGACGGAAAACTTTGATGGTTGTCAGGAAAATATATACTTTAATTTAAAAATGGTATGTGGCACTGGAGGCGCTCAAGCAAGAACATTGAGGGAGGTTTACCATTTTATCTTAGCTCAGTTAAAATATCTTAATAAAGAACCAAACTCAAACATATTTTTTGTTAATATATTAGATGGTGAAGAGAGTTGTAGGAGAATTAAATTATTTCCCACGCATAAACAAATATTTGTAGGGTCGTTGTTTGAGTGGGTTATATTCACCAGATGATATTAAGAGTAAAAGGTTAAAAGGTCCATAAGGTCAGAAGGATCACAGGTGTTTAAGTGGTCTAATGAATAAGGATAACATGTCAAAAGGTTAGAAGGTTCGTAAAGAACAGGGTGAGAGAAATAGAGGTGTTTAGGGGCAATGAGGGAGGGGAAAAATTAATATGGAAGTGAATGGGTCAATGTTTGAGTGGGTCAAAGATTAATCTGCCAGATGATATGTAGAAGAAGGATGATAGGTCTATAAGAGAAAACAAATATTTGTAGTGTTTGAGTGGTCTAATGAACAACATTAAGGATAGGTACTACAGACAAAAGGTCCATAAAGATGAGGGTGGGAGAAATAGAGGTGTTTATGATTTTTGAAAAAGACAAGGGGGTAAATGACATTAGATAGGGATTTCCCATGTTAAACGGAGGTGTCCCAGAAGCAACATTATTACACTACTCGCACGCCAGCGAGCTGAAAGTTTCGGCGTTGACAAGATGCCGACATTTAACGTCGACCAGCAGCCCATGGGCGCAATGGAAATCGGCCCCGAGCAAAGCCATGGGGACGTCCGCCATCACAAACTCCCAGCGAAAGAGCTGGCTGCCGAAGCGGAGGGCGACAGTGCGTGGGCCGAAGGTGCGGATGGCGGAGCCGTTGGCCGCGATTAATGAGGGGCCGCAAATGGCGGCCCACCTGTCCTCGGCCGAAGTGGGAATGACGCTCAGCTGAGCGCCGGTGTCGCAGAGAAAACGCCGCCCCGACGCTTGGTCCGCGATGAATAGCAAGTTTCCGGAACGGCCGGCGCTCATGGCTGGTAGTGAGCGCCGGCCCGACCGTTTCCCAACTTGCCGAACGTGCATGGGGGTCGACATGATCGGGCCTGCCGCCCGAACCTGGCATGGAAATAACACCAGGCCGGGTCTGGCGTGGGCTCTGGTCGACACGTCGGGACCCGGCGACGCGGCGTCGCCGCTGCCAGTCGTGCCGGCCCGGCGGCCTCCGGGAAGGAAGCTGCGTCGCGGGCGTCGGGCGGGTGGACGGGAAACTGCACCGCGGGCGCCGACTGGGCGGCGGGCGGGCTCCCGGCAGCCACCCCGACGAGCCGGCTCGCCGCTCCGACGAGCTGGCTTGCCGAATCGATCTTGTCGGCCTCCCTGGCGAGGTCGCGGGGGTTCGTGATGGTCATGCTTGCCAGGGCGACACGGACCTGAGCCGGGAGCTGGTGGAGAAAAAGCTCTTGGAAGAGGATATCCGAGGGATTCTCGCCGAGCAACGCGAGCATGTAGTCCATACGTTCGGACGGGCACGTATCGCCGAGCTCAGGAAGGTCGAGCAGGCGTCGTGCGCGTTCAGACAGGGAGAGGGCGAAAGCGCCCAGAATAAGTGCCTTGATGGCGTCGTACTTGCCGTCAGCAGGCGGGCTCTGGAGGAGGCTCAGGCAGCGGGCGGCGTTCACGGAGCCGAGCGCGGCGACCACGTAATGGTATTTCGTGGTGTCCTCCTTAATGCCACGCAGGGCGAACTGGGAGTCCGCCTGAGCGAACCAGACAGCGGCATGTGCTTCCCAGAAAGTGGGCATTTTGAGGGACACTGCCGTGTCCATCGTGTGTCGTAAACTCGGGGTCACCAGTGAAGGAGCAGCGCTCCTGCTTGAGACGGACGAAGTGACGGACAAGACACAAACTCGTCCGAGAAGATGTTTATTGTATAATCATCTCGGGAACTCTGAAAGCCCGTTTATCGGGTTCGCATATATATCCAAACCAAAAAGCATACATCAGAACCAAAGCCACGCCTCTCAGGCGAGGCACGCTTTGGTGGTCATGTGACCAACAGGTTCAAAGGATTATAACCTCGGCGCTGCGGTTTGGCCGCCGGTTACGTCACCGGCTTGGGCCAGGAGATTCTGTTGCTGGTCTCGAGCTTTGGGGGACCCATGGGTCGCTACAATAACATATTTTTCATTAGAGATCTGATAGATGGCAACTGTGTGCAGAATGACTTTGGTATAATTTTTCTTGATTTAGAAAAGGCTTTTGATAGCATCGATCATGTCTTTTTGAATCATGTGCTTGAAGCCTGTGGATTTGGAGATAATTTCAGAACTTATATTGCTTTATTGTACAACAATATTGTTGTGGATACGGAGTATGGCTCTTCCCTCTTAGCAAGGGGTGGTTAGTCCCTTGTCTTGTTAAGCTGACCGTCTCCGCTCCTGGCACTTGTAACGCTATCCCGTGGGATGGAACGGATCAGGGTTATGGGTCCAGGGTTTATCCAGAATACCTTTATCCGTCCCTCCACAGACTAGGGAGACAAGTACCACTCGAACCCCGGTTTGGATGGTCTAGTTGCTGAGCGGTTTTTAGCAACCCGAAGTTTGAGTCATTAACCTTCACTAAACCCGATCCTGAACGTTGGCCGAATCGTGCCACGTACACTCAATATTGAAACCACTAAAGCGACCGAACGAGAATGAAGAAGAAGAAGAAGAAGTATGGAGGAATAACAGGATTTATTAATTATTTACACAAGCCAAAGCAAAAAGAGCAGTCAAGGTTATATACAGGGAAATGGAAGGAGCAGGAGACACAGTGAAATCATTAGCTTACCTATACAAGCTTAATTAATACCCCAGGACAACGTGAAAGACAGACGAACGATCACACTTACACGGGGAATGCAGGCAGGAACGAATGGCTTGGAGATGGATGGCTTTGAGAGGCAAGGAAGGTTCAGTGGGGACTAGGCACGGTCGGGCCAGAAGGCACCTCTGTCAAGAAGCCGTGCGGCGGTCGTGTGAACTCCCGTGGTCCCAAACTGCGCGGGCGAAGTTCCTTTCTCGCCTGCTGCGTCGCGTGCTCCTTGCATTGCCTCGGTCCGTATTTCCTGCAGCGCGGCACGTATCATGGCGGCTTGGTCACACCTGCTCATCTCCAGCGCATCTCTCTTGTGGGGGCGTCTCCCGCGGGTTATATAAGCCCCACCCTTGAACCTTTGCGAACCTCCCCCAAGCATTCTCTCTCCGCCCTCTCAAGCCAAACCCCTCGTTCTGGGTTGGATGAGCGGAGCCGACTCACTCCTCCCCTCTATGACGAGGTGGAGACACGCCTTTCTTCTTCGTGGTTACCTCATGCGTAATGGAGTCCAATGCAGAAAAGTGGACGGGAGATGAAAATGCAGCAGCAAAGTGGCTAAAGGAGTCAATTGCAGCAAACCTGTGTCCACCCTCAGGAGAGCCAGGAAGCAATATCTCTCCTTTCTCAAGCCCGAACTCTCTTATCTGTCTCCCTCTTCCAAATCCTAGTGGCATCTGGTCAAATCCGTTTCTGGTGTTTGTTTCCCTCCCTTACCTCAAACGGCTACACAGCTGACTCCGCACGTGAAAAAGCTGAATGCCTCAACTCTGTGTTTGCCTCTAAATCTTGTGTCCCAAACCCATCCCTCTCTGTACCCACCATACCCAGTCGTACCCAGCTGCTCCTGGACTCCGTGTCCTTTCCTCCTGACAAGGTGGAAAAGTTTCTGTCAACCCTCGACTCTGATTCTGCAACTGGACCCGACGGCATCAGCCCACGGGTCCTAAAATCCTGCTCTGCCGCTCTATCTCACCCTCTCTCTGTTCTCTTCACCCTCTCTTTTGCTCAAGGTCAACTGTCATCTGCTTGGAAATCAGCCAACATCACCGCTTTGCACAAAAAAGGTGCAAAAACAGATCCTAGCAACTACAGACCAATCAGCCATCTCCCAATTATCAGCAAAGTCATGGAATCCATCATTGCTTCGGATATGAAATCTTTCCTCTTCTCCAATGGCTTGATCTCTGAGCATCAATTTGGTTTCAGACCAGGTCACTCTACTCTGGACATGCTGCTTCTGCTGTCTCAACAATGGATGGAGGTCCTCAATGCCAAACAGGAATTAGAGCTGTCTCCCTCGGCATATGACGTGCCTTCGATACGGTCTGGCACCCCGCTCTGCTCACCAAACTCTCCTCCTTTGGTATCCATGGAAATCTCCATGCATGGGCTGGCTGACTTCCTCTCTAGTCATCGTCAACATGTGGCCCTGAATGGGGTTCTCTCATCTCCTCTTCCTGTTCAGGCTGGAGTTCCCCAAGGCAGTGTTCTGGCCCTGTGCTTTTTCTGGTCTTCATCATTGATCTCTCTGACTCTCTTGAAAATCCTCTCTATCTCTTTGCTGATGACTCCACTCTCTGCTGCTCCATTGCTCTTCCCTCAGATCGGCAGTCTGCAGCCTCCTCACTCTCTGAAGACTTGTGCAAAATCCCCCTGCGCCGGGGGCCGCCCCCCGGCGGGCGACCCCGGCACTGCCAGCACCACCGGCATGCCGCCCCCTGGTCCGGCACCCATCCCGGGTACAGCCGGGGGCATCCCAGCTGGCATCCCTGCACCCCGGACGCCGCCGGTCGCCAGAGGGCGCTTCGGCCGGGTCATCCATTTGCTCCGCAAACTGGCCCTCCAGTGTGTGCGGGAATTCTGGGGTGGCACGTGTGGCGGACACGAAAGCCCACTGGCGTGGTGACATCATTCCGCACACCAAGTGGGCGGCGGCCACGCCCGAGGGGTAGGCGTGGCCTCAGGATATACACCGGGCGCGCAGCCCGGAGCACGCCAGTGCTACAGTGACCTCTTGTGAATAAAGACTCTTTTGTTTAACCGCGTTGTCCCGCTTCCTCCTTGGTAGCAAGTAAGCGCGCCTAGCACCGCGCTTTAATATACTGCATACCACGATATTTCAAAAAGTTGTGAATGGGTTATGACAAAACTTGGTGAATGAGTTGGTTGGGTGACAATAACAAGCTGATTCGACTTTGGTTCAGGTCTGGATCCAGATCCGGTCTTTCAGTGGATACAAAACATTAACTGTGCAGCCTGGTGGAGGTATGTGCTATACCAGGTGCCGTTCTAGTTAATTTTGTTATGATAAAGAAACATTATGGACCAGAAATACAAGACAAACAGAATTTAAATCCTTTTTCATAAATTGTAAAATTCATAACATGAAATCCACAAAGTTGTAATCTAGGATTGTAGGTGGATCAGCCCGTGAGGGAGAGAAATCTTATTTTGTGCAGAAAACAAACATTTTACAGGTGAATGAGGTCATTAGTTGAGATTGTGAAGAATCAGGACATGAACTTGGTGTTTCTGCAAAATTTAACATCCAAGTCGATGTTACTGATCATTCATTCATTGTTTTATTCTTCTCATGAATTGTAATTGTAAAAGTTGTAAAAGTGGAGAATCTTTGTGTAAAAGTTGTTAAAATGAATTCTGTACCAGTGAAGTGTTTACGCAACATCGCAAACGATGCAGAAACCTTTGGTTAATATTTCCAGGTGTTGTACATGAAACACACACACTGATTACACAGTGATGCGTCACGTGGAAACACGTCAGGTGAATGAGTTGTTCTCACTTCCATCTTCAAATAATTTATTTATTGCTATGATAAAAACAACTGATCAATGAACATTATGAAAGGCTGGACAAAATAATTCAGTCATTTCCATTTTGGATCGATCAACCATAAAAATAAAATGGGACCGCGGGTCCTGAAGCTCACCTGGATCAGGAGTAACAGTCACTCTCTCAGACTATGATATTTTAAATGCTGTGAACAACCTTTGGTGCATCATGGGTGATGAAGGTTGTGATCAAGTTTTTCTAAATTGTGTGTGTAGTTTCGGAGAAGAGATCAAATACCTATTTTGTGGGGTCAAAACCCCCGTAGTTCCCCTTATTGAGCGCAGATTTTGATCTGATTAATTCACCTTCATTCGGCATCAGATATGAAGCTCATGTCAAAACTTAGTGTTTGGTTCAAGCGATAATGACTGAAGTGTTTTCATACTCAATCTCTCCCTCATTCCCTTCCTCACTCCCTCCCTCCCTCACTCACTCACTTACCTATGGACAATGCTCGATCGCATAAGTTCACCGCACTAAATTCCAGGTGAGCTAAAAAATACTGAGTTGGTAAAGGGAATTTTTTAATCTATAATTTTTTCACAGGTGCACTGACCTCTCACGGAGCGATCAACAGATTAATTTCACCAAGAACGATCTCACATCAACATAAATCATTCACATGTTCCTAAAATCATTCACATGCATATTGAATCATTCACATGTACCTTGAATAATTAATTCGCATGTTGCTTCAATCATTCACATGTACCTTGAATAATTCGCATGTTTCTTGAATCATTCACATGTTTCTTGAATCATTCACTTGTTCCTGGAATGATGTGAAGTTTAATTCCAGTGAAGAAGGAAAGATTCATTCTATCTTGTGGAGAAAACGAATTGGCGATCACTCCATTTTAGTACATTAGAGGGAAGTGCAAGAACAATGTTGTGAAATTTCCTTCATTCATCAATTAAAATTATGTTTTATTTTCATACAAAATGGAGGTTCCATGTCTCTTCCCCCATGTTTGTTGTGTTTAGATTTTTCGTTGAAAGATAAAATAAATCTTCATAAACAAAAAAACAAGTGAATTTAACATGTTGTACTTTTTGTTAATCTTTAATCATTTCCACAGAAGGACTGGTGGAGCATCCGGTGATGGTTGATCTGGATCAGAACAACTTAAGAAAACTTTGTAAGTGAAGGGAAACGGGGAGGGGTTCTTCTTCTTCCCTCCATATACAGATTATTTAAAATTCCAGATTTTCTCCTTTTCATTCTTTCCTTTTTCTTCTGTGTTATTTCCCTATTCATATTTTCCTTCACTCTATTCCACTTAGTTATTTTCCAACTCTATTTTCCCTCTTGTCAAATGTCACAAGACCCAAAGTTTGTTTAATTGAACGATGTCCAACCAGGAGGAGGGGATAGTCCAAACTTGTGTTTGCTGATTAAAGGCCTTTCTTAATCCCCATCCTGTCCTCCCTCCTCTCTCTCATCCCCCATCCCCTTCCCTCTCTCTCCCCCTTCCTTTATTTCTCCCTCCCTCCCTCTCTCCCCCCCTCTTTCTCCCCCACAGCCCCATCCCCTCTCTCTTCCACACTGCCCCATCCCCCTCTCTCTCTTCCCCACTACCCCATCCCCTCTCTCTCTTCCCCACTACCCTATCCCCCTCTCTCTCCTCCACTGCCCCACCCCCCTCTCTCTCTCTTCCCCACTACCCTATCCACCTCTCTCTCTTCCCCACTACCCTATCCCCCTCTCTCTCCCCCACTACCCCATCCCCCTCGTCCTCTCTTCCCCACTACCCTATCCCCTCTCTCCCCACTACCCCCATCCCCCCTCTCTCTCCCCCACTAACCCCATCCCCTATCTCCTCCCCTCTATCTTCACCATGACCCCATCCCCCTCTCTCTCTCCCCCCTCTTTCTCCCCCACAGCCCCATCCACCTCTCTCTCTTCCCCACTTCCCCATCCCCTCTCTCTCTTCCACACTGCCCCATCCCCCTCTCTCTCTCTTCCCCACTACCCTATCCCCTCTCTCTCTTCCCCACTTCCCCATCCCCTCTCTCTCTTCCCCACTACCCCATCCCCCTCTCTCCTCCCCTCTATCTTCGCCATGACCACATCCCCCTCTCTCCCCCCCTTTCTCCCACAGCCCCATCCCCTCTCTCTTCCACACTGCCCCATCCCCCTCTCTCTTTTCCCCACTACCCTATCCCCTCTCTCTCTCCCCACTTTCCCCATCCCCTCTCTCTCTTCCCCACTACCCCATCCCCATCCCCCATCCCCTCTCTCGCTTCCCACGACCCCATCCCCCTCTCTCTCTTCCCACGAGCCATCCTCCTCTCTCTCTCTTCCCACTACCCCATCCCCCCTCTCTTTCGCTTCCCCAGCTACCCCACCCCCCTCTCTCTCTCTCTTCCCGACTACCCCACCCCCCTCTCTCTCGCTTCCCACTACCCCACCCCCCCTCTCTCTCTCTCTTCCCACTAGACCCATCCCCCCCTCTCTCTCTCTCTTCCCCACTACCCCACCCCCCCGTCTCTCTCTCTCTTCCCACTACCCCACCCCCTCTCTCTCTTCCCCAATACCCCCATCCCCTCTCTCTCTCTTCCCAACAACCCCATCCTCCTCTCTCTCTTCACAACGACCCCATCCTCCTCTCTCTCTTCCCCACTACCCCATCCCCTCTCTCTCTCTCTTTCCCACTACCCCATCCCCCCCTCTCTCTCTTCCCACAACCCATCCTCCTCTCTCTCTTCCCCACTACACCCATCCCCCTCTCTTTCACAACTACCCCATCCCCTCTCTCTCTTCCCCACTACCCCCATCCCCTCTCTCTCTCTTCCCCACTACCCCCATCCCCCTCTCTCTCTTCCAACTACCCCACCCCCCCTCTCTCTCTTCCCCACTACCCCATCCCCTCTCTCTCTCTCTTCCCCCTACCCCCATCGCCCTCTCTCTCTTCCCAACTAACCCACCCCCCCTCTCTCCCTTCCCCATGACCCATCCCCCCCTCTCTCTCTTCCCACGACCCCATCCCCCCCTCTCTTTCTTCCCCACTACCCATTCCCCTCTCTCTCTTCCCCACAACCCCATCCCCCCCTCTCTCACTTCCCCACTACCCATCCCCCCTCTCTCTCTTCCCCACTACCCCATCCCCCCCTCTCTCTCTTCCCCACGACCCCATCCCCCCTCTCCTCTTCACCACTACCCCATCCCCCACTCTCTCTCTCCCACTACCCCATCCCCCCCTCTCTCGCTTCCCCACTACCCCATTCCCCTCTCTCTCTTCCCCACTACCCCATCCCCCCTCTCTCTCTTCCCCACTACCCCATCCCCCTCTCTCTCTTCCCCACTACCCCATCCCCCCCTCTCCCTTCCCCACTACCCCATCCCCCCTCTCTCTCTTCCCCACTACGCCATCCCCCCCTCTCTCTCTCTTCCCCACGACCCATCCCCCCTCTCTCTCTTCCCACTACGCCATCCCCCCCTCTCTCTCTTCCCCACTACCCCATTCCCCCCTCTCTCTTCCTCACTACCCATCCCCCCCTCTCTCGCTTCCCCAATACCCCCCATCCCCTCTCTCTCTTCCCCACTACCCCATCCCCCCTCTCTCTCTTCCCACTACGCCATCCCCCCCTCTCTCTTCCACTACCCCATCCCCCTCTCTCTTCCCACTACCCCATCCCCCCTCTCTCTTCTTCCCCACTACCCCCATCCCCCCCTCTCTCTCTCTTCCCACTACCCCATCCCCCCCTCTCCCTTCCCACTACCCCATCCCCCTCTCTCACTCCCCACTACCCCATCCCCTCCTCTCTCGTCTCTTCCCCACTACCCCATTCCCCCTCTCTCTTCCTCACTACCCCATCCCCCCTCTCTCTCTTCCCCACTACCCCATCCCCCCCTCTCTCTCTTCCCACTACCCCATCCCCCCTCTCTCTCTTCCCCACTACCCCATCCCCCCCTCTCTCTTCCCCACTACCCCATCCCCCCCTCTCTCTCTTCCCCACTATCCCCATCCCCCCCTCTCTCTCTTCCCCACTACCCCATTCCCCTCTCTCTCTTCCCCACTACCCCATCCCCCCTCTCTCTCTTCCCCACTACCCCATCCCCCTCTCTCCTCCCCTCTATCTTCGCCATGACCACATCCCCCTCTCTCCTCCCGTCTTTCTCCCCCACAGCCCCATCCCCTCTCTCTTCCACACTGCCCCATCCCCCTCTCTATCTTCCCCACTACCCTATCCCCTCTCTCTCTTCCCCACTTCCCCATCCCCTCTCTCTCTTCCCCACTACCCCATCCCCCATCCCCCCATCCCCCTCTCTCGCTTCCCCACTACCCCATCCCCTCTCTCTCTTCCCCACGAGCCCATCCTCCTCTCTCTCTCTTCCCACTACCCCATCCCCCCCTCTCTCTCTCTTCCCCACTACCCCACCCCCTCTCTCTCTCTCTTCCCCACTACCCCACCCCCCTCTCTCTCGCTTCCCCACTACCCCACCCCCCCTCTCTCTCTCTCTTCCCACTACCCCATCCCCCCTCTCTCTCTCTCTTCCCCACTACCCCACCCCCCATCTCTCTCTCTCTTCCCCACTACCCCACCCCCTCTCTCTCTTCCCCACTACCCCCATCCCCCTCTCTCTCTCTTCCCAACTACCCCATCCTCCTCTCTCTCTTCCCAACGACCCCATCCTCCTCTCTCTCTTCCCCACTACCCCATCCCCTCTCTCTCTCTCTTTCCCACTACCCCATCCCCCCCTCTCTCTCTTCCCCACAACCCCATCCTCCTCTCTCTCTTCCACACTACACCCATCCCCCTCTCTCTCTTCCCAACTACCCCATCCTCCTCTCTCACTTCCCAACTACCCCATCCCCCTCTCTCTCTTCCCCACTACCCCATCCCCTCTCTCTCTCTTCCCCACTACCCCCATCCCCCTCTCTCTCTTCCCAACTACCCCACCCCCCCTCTCTCTCTTCCCCACTACCCCATCCCCTCTCTCTCTCTTCCCCACTACCCCCATCCCCCTCTCTCTCTTCCCAACTACCCCACCCCCCCTCTCTCTCTTCCCCACTACCCCATCCCCCCCTCTCTCTCTTCCCAAGACCCCATCCCCCCCTCTCTCTCTTCCCCACTACCCCATTCCCCTCTCTCTCTTCCCCACAACCCCATCCCCCCCTCTCTCTCTTCCCCACTACCCCATCCCCCCTCTCTCTCTTCCCCACTACCCCATCCCCCCCTCTCTCTCTTCCCCACTACCCCATCCCCCCTCTCCCTCTTCACCACTACCCCATCCCCAACTCTCTCTCTTTCCCACTACCCCATCCCCCCCTCTCTCTCTTCCCCACTACCCCATTCCCCTCTCTCTCTTCCCCACTACCCCATTCCCCTCTCTCTCTTCCCCACTACCCCATCCCCCCTCTCTCTCTTCCCCACTACCCCATCCCCCCCTCTCTCTCTTCCCCACTACCCCATCCCCCCTCTCCCTCTTCACCACTACCCCATCCCCCACTCTCTCTCTTCCCCACTACCCCATCCCCCCCTCTCTCTCTTCCCCACTACCCCATTCCCCTCTCTCTCTTCCCCACTACCCCAGTCCCCTCTCTCTCTCTTCCCCACTACCCCATCCCCCCTCTCTCTCTTCCCCACTACCCCATCCCCCCCTCTCTCTCTTCCCCACTACCCCATCCCCCCTCTCCCTCTTCACCACTACCCCATCCCCCACTCTCCCTCTTCACCACTACCCCCATCCCCCACTCTCTCTCTTCCCCACTACCCCATCCCCCCCTCTCTCTCTTCCCCACTACCCCATTCCCCTCTCTCTCTTCCCCACTACCCCATTCCCCTCTCTCTCTTCCCCACTACCCCATCCCCCCTCTCTCTCTTCCCCACTACCCCATTCCCCTCTCTCTCTTCCCCACTACCCCATCCCCCCTCTCTCTCTTCCCCACTACCCCATCCCCCCCTCTCTCTCTTCCCCACTACCCCATCCCCCACTCTCTCTCTTCCCCACTACCCCATCCCCCCCTCTCTCTCTTCCCCACTACCCCATTCCCCTCTCTCTCTTCCCCACTACCCCATTCCCCTCTCTCTCTTCCCCACTACCCCATCCCCCCCTCTCTCTCTTCCCCACTAACCCATCCCCCCTCTCTCTCTTCCCCACTATCCCATCCCCCCCTCTCCCTTCCCCACTACCCCATCCCCCCTCTCTCTCTTCCCCACTACCCCATCCCCCCCTCTCTCTCTTCCCCACTACCCCATCCCCCCTCTCCCTCTTCACCACTACCCCATCCCCCACTCTCCCTCTTCACCACTACCCCCATCCCCCACTCTCTCTCTTCCCCACTACCCCATCCCCCCCTCTCTCTCTTCCCCACTACCCCATTCCCCTCTCTCTCTTCCCCACTACCCCATTCCCCTCTCTCTCTTCCCCACTACCCCATTCCCCTCTCTCTCTTCCCCACTACCCCATCCCCCCCTCTCTCTCTTCCCCACTAACCCATCCCCCCTCTCTCTCTTCCCCACTATCCCATCCCCCCCTCTCCCTTCCCCACTACGCCATCCCCCCTCTCTCTCTCTTCCCCACTACCCCATCCCCCCTCTCTCTCTTCCCCACTACGCCATCCCCCCTCTCTCGCTTCCCCACTACGCCATCCCCCCCTCTCTCTCTCTTCCCCACTACCCCATCCCCCCTCTCTCTCTTCCCCACTACGCCATCCCCCCTCTCTCTCTTGCCCACTACCCCATTCCCCCCTCTCTCTTCCTCACTACCCCATCCCCCCCTCTCTCTCTTCCCCAATACCCCCATCCCCCCCCTCTCTCTCTTCCCCACTACCCCATCCCCCTCTCTCTCTTCCCCACTACGCCATCCCCCCTCTCTCTCTTCACCACTACCCCATTCCCCTCTCTCTATTCCCCACTACCCCATCCCCCCTCTCTCTCTTCCCCACTACCCCATTCCCCTCTCTCTCTCTTCCCCACTACCCCCATCCCCCTCTCTCGCTTCCCAACTACCCCATCCTCCTCTCTCTCTTCCCAACTACCCCATCCTCCTCTCTCTCTTCCCAACTACCCCCATCCCCCCCCTCTCTCTCTTCCCAACTACCCCATCCCCCCCTCTCTCTCTTCCCAACTACCCCATCCTCCTCTCTCTCTTCCCAACTACCCCATCCTCCTCTCTCTCTTCCCCACTACCCCATCCCCTCTCTCTCTCTTCCCCACTACCCCCATCCCCCTCTCTCTCTTCCCAACTACCCCACCCCCCGTCTCTCTCTTCCCCACTACCCCATTCCCCTCTTTCTCTCTTCCCCACTAACCCATCCCCCCCTCTCTCTCTTTCCCACTACCCCATCCCCCCCTCTCTCTCTTCCCCACTATCCCATCCCCCCCTCTCTCTCTTCCCCACTACCCCATCCCCCCCTCTCTTGCTTCCCCACTACCCTATTCCCCTCTCTCTCTCTTCCCCACTACCCCCATCCCCCTCTCTCCCTTCCCAACTACCCCATCCTCCTCTCTCTCTTCCCAACTACCCCATCCTCCTCTCTCTCTTCCCAACTACCCCTATCCCCCCATCCCCCCCTCTCTCTTTTCCCAACTACCCCATCCTCCTCTCTCTCTTCCCAACTACCCCATCCTCCTCTCTCTCTTCCCCACTACCCCATCCCCTCTCTCTCTCTTCCCCACTACCCCCATCCCCCTCTCTCTCTTCCCAACAACCCCACCCCCCGTCTCTCTCTTCCCCACTACCACATTCCCCTCTTTCTCCCTTCCCCACTACCCCATCCCCCCCTGTCTCTCTTCCCCACTACCCCATCCCCCCTCTCTCTCTTCCCCACTACCCCATCCTCCCCTCTCTCTCTCTTCCCCACTACCCTATCCCCCCCTCTCGCTGTTCCCCACTACCCCATTCCCCTCTCTCTCTTCCCCACTACCCCATCCCCCCCTCTCTCTCTTCCCCACTACCCCATCCCCACCTCTCTCTCTCTCTTCCCCACTACCCCATCCCCCCCTCTCTCTCTCTCTTCCCCACTACCCTATCCCCCCCTCTCTCTGTTCCCCACTACCCCATTCCCCTCTCTCTCTCTTCCCCACTACCCCATCCCCCCCTCTCTCTCTTCCCCACTACCCCCATTCCCCTCTCTCTCTCTTCCCCACTACCCCACCCCCCCTCTCTCTCTCTCTTCCCCACTACCCTATCCCCCCCTCTCTCTGTTCCCCACTACCCCATTCCCCTCTCTCTCTCTTCCCCACTACCCCATCCCCCCCTCTCTCTCTTCCCCACTACCCCCATTCCCCTCTCTCTCTCTTCCCCACTACCCCACCCCCCCTCTCTCTCTCTCTTCCCCACTACCCTATCCCCCCTCTCTCTGTTCCCCACTACCCCATTCCCCTCTCTCTCTCTCTCTTCCCCACTACCCCATCCCCCCCTCTCTCTCTTCTCCACTACCCCCATTCCCCTCTCTCTCTCTTCCCCACTACCCCACCCCCCCTCTCTCTCTCTCTTCCCCACTACCCCATCCCCCCCTCTCTCTCTTCCCCACTACCCCATCCCCACCTCTCTCTCTCTCTTCCCCACTACCCCATCCCCCCCTCTCTCTCTCTTCCCCACTACCCTATCCCCCCCTCTCTCTGTTCCCCACTACCCCATCCCCCCCTCTCTCTCTCTTCCCCACTACCCCACCCCCCCTCTCTCTCTCTTCCCCACTACCCCACCCCCTCTCTCTCGCTTCCCCACTACCCCACCCCCCCTCTCTCTCTCTTCCCACTACCCCATCCCCCCCTCTCTCTCTCTCTTCCCCACTACCCCACCCCCCGTCTCTCTCTCTCTTCCCCACTACCCCACCCCCTCTCTCTCTTCCCCACTACCCCCATCCCCCTCTCTCTCTCTTCCCCACTACCCCATCCCCCCCTCTCTCTCTTCCCCACTACCCCATCCCCCCTCTCTCTTTTCCCCACTACCCCTTTCCCCTCTTTCTCTCGTCCTCCCCTCTCACCAACGATGTAATTAGAACAAGATCTTTCTTGACAAATCCTGGTTCGTTCTGTAACATAATCCAGTATAAATTGCTCGTTCGTCCCAGATAAAATTTACAATCCTGAAGGAATTTGTTGGATATTTCCCAATTTCTCACATAAACATCTTACATCAACAAACATTGTGGAATCATATATATCTATAATAATAAAAAAGTGTGTGTGTGTGTGTGTGTGTGTGTGTGTGTGTGTGTGTGTGTGTGTGTGTGTGTGTGTGTGTGTGTGTGTGTGTGTGTGTGTGTGTGTGTGTGTGTGTGTGTGTGTGTGTGTGTGTGTGTGTGTGTGTGTGTGTGTGTGTGTGTGTCCGTCCGTCCGTCCGTCTCCTCCATAACTCCAAAACCATGAAACGCAGCACCCCCATACTTTGCATACATACTTCTCCACCTCCAAGGGATTACATGAATGAAAACTGGATGTTTGTGTGTTTAAGATAATTTGCACTAACAGGCTTATCTTTGGTCAGCCTGCGTTCAGGTCGCTTAGCTTGGGGTCTTAATTCCCCCATTTTGTCCACTCAACTCAAGTATTCCCTGCGTCAGAACAGGTCGGTTTCTGTGTAATAAAGGTTGCTCGAGTGCTTGAGCTGCTTGGCAGGCGCTCTCCAAGCAGCTTGGTAATGGATGTGATACCCCTGCTCCCTCCTCAGATTGAGTCTATTTTATTTAGTTCCTTCATTTAAAGAGTAAAAATATGGGCAACACACCTGGTGCTCACCTGGTAGAATAACCAGTATACTGCACTGACTAAAGGTATTTTAAACCCATTTTAATGGTCGCTAGAAGACAGGACAGCAGGTAGAATCAAACGCACATAATCATGAGACTTTAAACAAATAAAAACATACCTATTTTGGGGTCCACTCCCACCCACCCAGTTTACCTTATTTTGTAATGCCTTCAACAAACATTTGTACATCACGGGTGGTGAAGGTTGTGGGGAGTTTCATCGAAATAGTGGGCGTAGTTTCAGAGGGGAAAAGCAAATACCTATTTTGGGGTCAAACGTGGATCCACTTTGACCCCCTGAGACCCCGACTTATTTTTATTGCACTGAACAAACTTTAGACAGAACACAACAAATACAATTTGTGCCAAATTTGGTCAAAATCTCATCAGCGGTTTCGCAGAATAAGCTGCAAGTGTTTCCGGGCGGACGACGCGCCATCGCATAAGCTCACCTGAACTTTGTTCAAGGTGAGATAAAAAGTATGCATAATCAAAGAACGAAGCAGCCCCCCTCCCCCCTCCCTCCCCGCACTCCCTCCCCCCCCCCCGCACCTTTCCCTCCCCCCCCCCGCACCTTTCCCTCCCCGACCCCCAGGTGCCTCACCTTTGTTGTGCTATTTTATTTTCCCCCTTTTTGTCCGATCTGCTTTCATTATACGACGTCACTTCCACATAAACAGATACATCGATGTATAAACACCATTGTCTGTCCGCCATTGTTCCTTATCGGCGGCGACATCTTATAAGTTACAAACTCCAGACTCGGTGTACAAACACAACTTTATGAAGGGGAGAGAGTAACATCGGCAATGTGCCCACAGCATCACGTGGGGGTATGGGGGAGGAGGGGAGAGGGTAACATCGGCAATGTGCCCACAGCATCACGTGGGGGCATGGGGGAGGAGGGGAGAGGGAAACATCGGCAATGTGCATAAATAAATAAAACAATTGTTGTAATAAAAGTTTTTTTGTGATAGAGAGATGAATGTGTTTGTTTTTGTCCGTTTGTCTAACAATGTCCGCGACCCCGTGTCTTGTCCGCAGATGGACGGAGCCCGAGTCTGGACCCAAACTCTGCACATCGACAGATCAAGATCTCTGGGGATCTGAGGACGGCGACTCGAACCTGGACCGAGAATCAGTACCCGGAACATCCTGATCGGTTTGATTGTTGGGATCAAGTTGTTTCCTGTGATCGTTTCTCCTCAGGTCGTCATTACTGAGAGGTCGATGTGGGGTGGAGTCGTTCGTGGAGAATCGGAATCTGTTTAAACTCCATGGGGAGAAAAGGGGGAAAGAGCGGGTTGGGAATGAATCCCGAGTCTTGGTGTTCAGAGAAACGTTTTCACAAATTCTCCGCATTTCACAACGATCAACGAACCTCCCTGTCCGTCCCGGGGGATCATGAACGGTTTGGGTTCTTCTTGGATTGCGAGGCGGGAGAGTTGACGTGTTTCGGGGACTCGCGGGTCCTGCACGTGTACAGGGGGAACTTCACGGACCCCGTTAAACCCGCCATTGGGGTTTGGAATGATTCCGTTCATTTTATACATTTAGTGAAATAAACTTTCATCACGAACTGATCCGGTTATTTTGCGATGAAATCAATCAAATCATTTACCTGTTCAAGTCGATGTGATTACTGATTAATGTTTATATTATAATAAGTTTATTTAATTTAATAAGTTCATTGTTTATCTTTTTAATATGAAATGAACTTTAACATGAACTCTTCACTTTCCTCACGATACAATACAGATTCTTCTTCTTCAAAGGTGTGTTTGAATGGGATGTTTGAGTGAAGAAAGTCCGCCCAGGTAGATGAAACCCTTTGTGTTTACCTGGAATGGAGCACCGGCGTTAATCGTGAAGTTGAGAGTGGGTTTGGATCGGATCACAGGTAGAAAGTGGAACCCTGGATGGAATTAACAGAACGTTCATCAGGTATCGCGAATCACACCGTTGGAAGCATGGCCAGGTGACCTTTCCGGTGTTGCTTTCTGTTTTGGTCCGATGAAGGGTTCACACCTGAAACGTCAGGTTCTCATTGTTTCCCACGGAGGTTTTAATCTTAATATTTGTGGAAATCTCTTCCATCCAATCAAAACACAGCAATAAAATAATCATTTGATAACCAGTGTAGTGACGTCACAAGGGTAAGTTTGCGTCGTTACGCGATTGGAAATTCCAGAGAAGGCGTCACATCATGCACAGTGATTAACAATTAATATTCACTTGGCGGGAAGTAAACCGTGATCATACAGGTGCTGCCCTCAGGGCGACATTGCACTCTGGGCGGGGCAAGTTGGGGTTCACCCTCGAATTTCCCCAATCGGGGGAAACTCGACCCGACAATTTTTGGTAGTGGGGACTTCGATCTCGCTATACCTGGATATTTAAACAAAGGACAGGTAAACACCTTCATGTTAAACATTCACTCATCATGGTGTTTCACAGGTAGGATGATCCATCAATGCGCGGTATGGGGCTCATCATGGTGTTTCACAGGTAGGATGATCGATCAATGCGCGGTATGGGGCTCATCACGGTGTTTCACAGGTAGGAGGATCCATCAATGCGCGGTAGGGGGCTCATCACGTTGTTTCACAGGTAGGATGATCCAACAATGCGCGGTAGGGGGCTCATCACGGTGTTTCACAGGTAGGATGATCTATCAATGCACGTTATGCGGCTCATCATGGTGTTTCACAGGTAGGATGATCGATCAATGCGTGGTCCGGGGCTCATCATGGTGTTTCACAGGTAGGATGATTGATCAATGCGTGGTATGGGGCTCATCACGGTGTTTCACAGGTGGGATGATCTATCAATGCGCGGTATGGGGCTCATCATGGTGTTTCACAGGTGGGATGATCTATCAATGCGTGGTACGGGGCTCATCATGGTGTTTCACAGGTAGGATGATTGATCAATGCGTGGTATGGGGCTCATCATGGTGTTTCACAGGTAGGATGATTGATCAATGCGTGGTATGGGGCTCATCACGGTGTTTCACAGGTGGGATGATCCATCAATGCGCGGTATGGGGCTCATCACGGTGTTTCACAGGTGGGATGATCCATCAATGCGCGGTATGGCGCTCCTCATGGTGTTTCACAGGTAGGATGATCGATCAATGCGCGGTATGGGGCTCATCATGGTGTTTCACAGGCAGGATGATCCAACAATGCGCGGTATGGGGCTCATCATGGTGTTTCACAGGTAGGATGATCGATCAATGCGCGGTATGGGGCTCATCATGGTGTTTCACAGGTAGGATGATCGATCAATGCATGGTATGGGGCTCATCACGGTGTTTCACAGGTGGGATGATCCATCAATGCGCGGTATGGGGCTCATCACGGTGTTTCACAGGTGGGATGATCCATCAATGCGCGGTATGGAGCTCATCACGGTGTTTCACAGGTAGGATGATCCAACAATGCGTGGTAGGGGGCTCATCATGGTGTTTCACAGGTAGGATGATCCATCAATGCGCGGTATGGAGCTCATCACGGTGTTTCACAGGTAGGATGATCCAACAATGCGCGGTAGGGGGCTCATCATGGTGTTTCACAGGTAGGATGATCCATCAATGCGAGTACCGCCCCTCGGATGAACGTCAAACGGGAATCCCGTCCACCGACATTAGTTGGTGAACGTTGAAGATCCCAAGGTGTCCTTCGTGAAGAGTAGGTGAGCTATCGCCGGCATCCTGAACAAATTACAGAACAAATCCACATTAACCCACACAGGACATTGGTCATCGCCACCTCCTTGCACTCAGTCAATGACGATACCCCGACACCTTGTGACGCATTCAAAAGAAGAAGAAGAATCCATGATTAAACACCATACCTGGTTCTGTTCTGAAGCGTCATCAGTCCAAACACCATTGAACTTACCGCTAGTTTCACTCACAGTGAAATGTACCTGTTGAAATTCTGGACCTATGTCTGGTGGTGGATGCTTCTTCATCACCATCAGGTATTGTGGGACACCTGCCACGTGTTTACTGTGTCCAGTAGATATCAGGTGTGGCAGCATGTTTATACCTCAACAAGGTGCTGTTCCCATCTGCCAGCTCTTTCAGCTTCCACACACCTTTTTAGTACGAGGACCATTTTGATGGACACAAGACACCTTGGTATCTCTTGGTTCTTGTACAAGTTTCCGGCCGGACAAGGAACGACTTTGCTGTCGATCTCTCCAGGTTAGACCACTCACCTGAGTCTGGAAGTGCTGAATTCCTGCCCATGGAGCTCTCCAGGTGTTTAGTTCATGGTCCTGATGTAACAGCTTTCAACACCTCATCTTCGTTACTTGAATGTTGGTAGATGTTGTGGGTGGTGCCAGACGTTGTTGTACCTTCCAGTGTGTGTTCCTGGAAGTCCAGGTTACCAATGGCACTTTGAGTGAATTTTCCACCTTTAAGGTGTGTGGGAATCAAGAGCTCACTTTGATCCTGGACCTCCTCACTAGTCCGGGACATGGAAGCGATACATCTCTGGCTATTTGATACCTGATGATATTGATAAAACGGTTTAATATTTTAACTACTTCTTTACTCCTGGTTTGTTTTAAGGTGTGAAATGCTCGAGGGGATACCTGCTACAGGTGCACAAATACCTTGATCCATATTACGGACTTTTTCCCGATTTCTCTCATTCAGTTCCAATTTAAGTCTGACTCATTCATCTCTGGAGTTGCATCATTCACCATCCAGATCAGGTGATTGTAGAGTGACACAAGTACACATTCAGGTGCAGAATCACAGCGATGAATAAACAGCAATGGATCACCTTCTGGATTCTTCTTATTCTCAGTTTCTCACAGCTGTCCTTCACATCATTCCGGAATGATTTAGCAGAATGGTGGAAGATAACGTTCTTTTCAGGATGAGCACCTGTGGTTATGGATTCATCATCACTTTCCTCTGTACTTTTCTTCAAGCAGGTAACCTTTGATACAAGATAACCTATTGACATATCTGATGAACAAACTATAGAAGATTTACCTTTTTGTGACGTCCCCTAACGAGGCACAGTTCCAGGCGTTAAAAAGATCGGAACTTAGGACGTTGGTCAAATACTGCAACTTGGACGTCCGAGTTAATATGAAGAAGGCAGAGATTCAGATGTTGGTGGTGGAATATTTCGTGGGAGAGAGAAAATGGGAAGAGGTAGCATTGGATTGGGTACCAGAGGGAAAAGGAAATATGGAGCTCCGGAAAATGGAGATGCAACTGCAGAGCCAGGAAAGGTTAAAAGAGTTGGAATGGAAAGCAGAAAAGGAACAAGAGGAAAGGAAAGCTGAAAGGGACTTAAAGGAACGGGACATGGAGTATCAAAGGGACCTAAAGGAACGGGACATGGAGTATCAAAGGGACTTAAAGGAACGGGACATGGAGTATCAAAGGGACTTAAAGGAACGGGACATGGAGTATCAAAGGGACTTAAAGGAACGGGACATGGAGTATCAAAGGGATTTAAAGGAACGGGACATGGAGTATCAAAGGGATTTAAAGGAACGGGACATGGAGTATCAAAGGGACTTAAAGGAACGGGACATGGAGTATCAAAGGGATTTAAAGGAATGGGACATGGAGTATCAAAGGGATTTAAAGGAACGGGACATGGAGTATCAAAGGGATTTAAAGGAACGGGACATGGAGTATCAAAGGGACTTAAAGACGGGACATGGAGTATCAAAGGGATTTAAAGGAACGGGACATGGAGTATCGAAGGGACTTAAAGGAACGGGACATGGAGTATCAAAGGGACTTAAAGGAACGGGACATGGAGTATCAAAGGGACTTAAAGGAACGGGACATGGAGTATCAAAGGGATTTAAAGGAACGGGACATGGAGTATCAAAGGGATTTAAAGGAACGGAACATGGAGTATCAAAGGGACTTAAAGACGGGACATGGAGTATCAAAGGGATTTAAAGGAACGGGACATGGAGTATCGAAGGGACTTAAAGGAACGGGACATGGAGTATCAAAGGGACTTAAAGGAACGGGACATGGAGTATCAAAGGGACTTAAAGGAACGGGACATGGAGTATCAAAGGGACTTAAAGGAACGGGACATGGAGTATCAAAGGGATTTAAAGGAACGGGACATGGAGTATCAAAGGGATTTAAAGGAATGGGACATGGAGTATCAAAGGGATTTAAAGGAACGGGACATGGAGTATCAAATGGACTTAAAGGAACGGGACATGGAGTATCAATGGGACTTAAAGGAACGGGACATGGAGTATCAGAAGGAAATTGTACTCAAGGAGGTTGAAATACCTGGAGGAGGGAGAGAAATCTTATCCGTGCTGGATAGTTCGACAACAAGTCAGACTCTTGGGATGTTGGTAGACATGTAAGACTGGTTCCACCCTTTATAGTCCTGGCCCTGGCATAGAAACCTGTATACATCTCAGAAGGCATAGACTTTGACAGTTGTTTTGAGAATGGGATACCCCGAGCTTCAATAATCTACTAGGTGGAATTCCTGAATTTGTAGCATAAGCTGCAAAATGGCCATTTTCCAAAATGGCCGCCAAGGGGCCAGTGCCAAAAATGAAATGCCTACAAGTTTTGATAGGAACGTAGTATATGGATGATTTTGGTGTATATTATGGGGTTTTCAGGTATGCCCAACACAGTGGTCGTGTCAAAAAATATTTCAGACGTTGCCTAGTTTCCGAAATCCAAGATGGTCGCCACCCGAAGTCCGTCAATCAAGAAAACGTGAATAAATTTAAGGATGATCCATCAATGCATGGTTTGGGGCTCATCATGGTGTTTCACAGGTAGGATGATCCATTTCCAAGCCTTGACCCAGAGGATGGGGTTTCACTAACCTAACTTCCTGCCTAGAGGTAGCCATGGGAGTTACATTAAATCAGATTTGAAGAGCAAATTCTCATGGATGCGGCCCAGAGAGGAGTATCGAGCAAAATCTTGGAAGTCCTAGCTGTGTCCATGTGGAAGTCCTAGCTGTGTCCTGGAAGTCCTAGCTGTGTCCATGTGTTTTTTGTTTTTTTTTACCTCCACCACCCCCACCCCGATTCCCACGCCTGATCCCCCAAACCCTCTCCCTCCTACAGATCTCCCTATGTCCCTGCTCTGAAATGTTGTACTTGTGTGCTTCCCTCTCTCTCCCCATCTTCTATCCCGCTCCCTTTATTTTGTCTTTTGTGTCCGTTTGTTGTTTTGTCATTAATGTTAGCTCTTACACGAGCCTCGATCTTGTATACATAAAAAAAATGTGGTACCTCAAATTTTAGTGATCGAAAGACTGACTGTCCAAGGCAGACATACCTTCCAGGGAGCCCGAGGCAGACCACTGGATTTTCCTCCGGGCCTACTTGCGCTTTTTGCAAGAAACCTGGGCATTTGATGTCCCAATGTTACGCCCTGAAAATGAGAAATCAGGATCGGAGTCAGACGAGTGCAACTCCGAATGCGTTGGCCAGTGCGATAAATCGTCCTTGGAGGACAGTGAATTGTGAAGGTCCCCGTGCCAAACTTACTACATCAGAGAACGACCTTATCCAAGAGGGTTACAAGCCTTTCATTTCCAAGCCTTTCCTTTCCAAGGGGTTTGTGTCACTGGATGGGGACTTAACCAACCTGAGACCTGTTTGGGTATTGAGGGACACGGGAGCACATCAAGCTTTGATGCTCGAGGGCATTTTTCCATTGTTTGAAAAAACTGCAACTGGGATTAGTGTCTTCTTACAGGGGGTTGTTGGCTTCGTTAAAGCTCCTCTTCATGTGATCTATTTAAAGTCTGAGTTGGTGTCAGGACCTGTCACCGTAGGTTTACAAGCCACTCTTCATGTGGAGGGAATTTATTTTATTATCGGGAACGATTTGGCCGGTGGTCAATTTTACAAGTAATCCAATGTTAGTGGAAAAGCCCAGTATGGAAAATAACACAGCACAGTTCGAGCAGGAGATTCCGGGTATCTTTCCATCATGTGCAGTGACTCGTGCTATGGGTACAAAGCGTTCTGAAGAGAATGAGAAGGAAGGTGATGTGGATTTGGGTTCCATTGAGATATTGGAGGAAAGGTCTGGAAGACACGGTAGGAAAGGGAGTGACAAAGGAACCTAATGATAAGGTTTCATCTGGACCAAGGGATTAAATGGAGTGTCTGTCGGAGACATCTGGGAACGGGGCTGAACAAACGGTGTTTGTCCGAAAGAGACTTGTTGAAGAGGAACACAGAGATTCTGAACTCCGGAGTTTGATTGGTAAAGCCATTACAGAGGAAGAGGTTATGAAGGTACCTGTTGGTTACTTCATGAAAGGGGAAATACGTATGAGAAAATGGAGACCACCGGAGGTACCAGCGAATGACGAGTGGAAAGTCCATCACCAAATTGTGGTGCCACAACCATACCGGAAGGAGATATTGAGTTTGGCACATGAGACACCTTTGGCCGGGAACCTTGGAGTGAACAAGACGTGTGAAAGAATTCTGGCACATTTTTTCTGGCCAGGATTGCGAGTGACATGGCGGAATTCTGTAAATCTTGTCATTCTTGTCAGCTGGTGGGCAAAACTAATCAGAAAAACCCCTTCAGCACCTTTAAAACCAATTCAAGCTTTTGAAGAACCATTCAGCCAGGTCATTATTGACATTGTGGGTCCTTTACCGAAAACTAAGGCTGGACATCAGTATCTGCTGACCATCATGTGCGCTTCCACTAGGTTCCCAGAAGTGGTGCCTCTTAGGAAAATTACTGCGGCAGTTATTGTGAAGGCCTTGGTGAAATTTTTCACCCTGGTTGGCCTACCTAAGGTCATCAAGTCTGATCAGGGTTCTGACTTCATGTCAAAGCTTTTTCAGCAAGTCGTACACCTGTTGGGAGTGAAGCAAGTGAGGTCAAGTACTTACCATCCCGAGAGCTAAGGGGCCGTGGAAAGGTTTCACCAGACATTAAAGATTATGATCAGATCTTAATGCTTTGAATGTGACAAGGATTGGGATGAGGGAATACCCTTATTGCTGTTTGCTATGAGGGAGTCTGTTCAGGAGTCATTGGGATTCAGTCCTTTTGAACTCATGTTTGGACACACAGTTTGAGGACCTTTGAAACTGGTGAAGGAACAGTGGCTACAAGAGGAATGAGTCACAGTCAACTGTGTTAGAGTATGTGACAACTGTTAGGAACAGATTGGCTAAAGCCTGTGAAGTAGCGAGAGGAAACTTGAAAGCAGCACAAATGAAAGTGAGTGAAAGTGATTGAAATGAAAGTGAGTCACAAAATGAAAGTGAGACATGACAAGACTTCTCAGATAAGAAATTTCAGTCCTGAGGATCGAGTGCTCATGTTGCTTCCAGTTCCAGCTCAGCCGCTACAGGCTAGGTATTTTGGTCCGCATGCCATCGAAAGGAGGGTCTATGAAATGGATTATGTGGTGACAACTCCAGACCGACGAAAAAAGCGGCAGCTTTGTCACGTTAACCGACTGAAAAAATATTATGAGAGGAAGCCTGTGGAAAAAATGGGTCCCGTCTCACCTGTAGTCGGTGTGCAAGAGAATCCAGAGTTTGAAGCCAGTGTGAAGTTCGATAGCGTTGATGACCAGGCTTGCCCCAGATTGACGAACACTGAAGTGTTAAGGAACCTAGACCAGAAATTAGGTCATTAGACGATGGAACAATAAGGACAATTATCCAACCTAATTTCTGAGTTTGTGCCTTTGTTCACGGATGTACCTGGTCGTACTGATCTGGTACATCATAATATTGATGTGGTGGAGGCCATTCCCATGAAACAACACCCATACCGGATGGACCCTGTTAAGATGAAATATCTCCAGCACGAGGTTCATCCAGATTGAATTAACCTTGAGGAAATCCTGTGCGTTGTTTGGAATTTTTGTTGCTCAAGGATTTAACCAGCCATAGTTTTGATTTGTAGTTGTTGGGAGCGTGTATTACTTTTGGTTGTTAAAGATACTTTTTGGATGGAAAGAAAGTTTTCACCGTGTTCAAACTTTATGCCTTGAAGGCAGGGAGTGTTACGGATCCGTCACTTCCGCCTTTGTTGTTATTATACACTTGTAGGATTTTTAGTTTCAGGTAATATTGTTGTTAATATTTTTGTGTGAAATGGAGATGACTTTAATAAAAGGTAAAAATAAATGTTTGTGAAGGAAAAAGGAAAACACGGCAAAAATGAAGCAGGAAGAGAAGAGAGGAGAGGAGGAGGAGACGGCCATAAGAGAGATACAGCCGTGAGTCACATCAAGGCTGCGAGCAGACTTTTTTGATATTGGTCGCGAATGAGTTGAGGCTTCCCGCGAAATGCCCGCCACATCGTCACATTTGCGAATGCAATTAAACCTGTGTCTCAGGTTTTATCAGCAAGTGTGTCATTGTTGGAGGGAGCCAGCGTCTCCATTACAGGCCTACATGCCATTTTGTCCTCGAAGTGGCAATCCACTTGGTACATCTTGTTTGTCTTTGGGATTTCCATATCGACCTCACCATGTTGATTGCCGTTGGTTTACATATCGGATCAATTCCCATGTCTACGTCTCACCTCGTAACTCCTCGTTCGCCACCGTGCTGACATATGCCTGTTCTCGTCGTTCTGCACGACTTCAACAAGCATGTGGATTTGCGCACAGACTTTGGGGATTGTTACATTCCACTTACGTTTGGCATATTGTGAGTTCTTGGAGAGCATTGGGGAATGATGGAGAGCGTTGGGGAATGATGGTACTGTAGCGTTACCGCTGGATGCACACAATCGCCTTGCACCGGCCAGAACACGGCCAGACGCGCTTCTCCCGGGCATGCCCGGACTCACTGTTCCCGGGCACGCCCGAACCTCCCGGGCACGCCCGGTCTCGTCTTTCCCGGGCATGCCCGCTCTCGCCTTTCCAGGGCTCGCCCAGAGCGTCCGGGCATGCCCGCTATCGCCTTTTCAGGGCTCGCCCAGAGCGTCTGGGCATGCCCGCTATCGCCTTTCCAGGGCTCGCCCAGAGCGTCCGGGCATGCCCGCTATCGCCTTGCCAGGGCTCGTCCAGAGCGCCCGGGCACGCCCAGCCTCGACTTGCCAGGCCGCAGCCAAACACGCCCGGGCAGGTCCAGACTCGCCTTTCCAAGGCTCGCCCTTGACACCCGGGCATGCCCGGTATAGCTTTTGCCGGGCAAACTTCCCGACATAAATGTGTATATATATTGCTGCCCGATAAACGGGCTTGTCAGAATACCTGAGCTGTTTTGTTTCAATAAAGCAACTCAGACGAATTCCGTCTTTGGTTGCGTCAATTCTTTTGACTCGCGTTGGAGCGCAGTTCCTTCATTGGTGACCTACCGACATGGATACGGCAGTGACGCTTAAACTGCCTACCTTCTGGGAGGCTCACGCGGCTGTTTGGTTCACTCAGGCGGACTCTCAGTTCGCCCTGTGAGGCATCACCACGGACGACACCCGCTTCCACCATGTTGTGGTGGCGCTCGGTTCCGCCACCGCGGCCCGCGCCTTGAGCCTCCTCGAGCACCCGCCAGCTGCTGACAAATACGACACGCTGAAGACACTCCTCCTCGACGCTTTCGCCCTCTCACCGGCAGCACGCGCACGGCGCCTGCTCGCTCTGCCCGAGCTCGGCGACACGCGCCCGTGGTCACTCACGCGCTCGGCGACACGCGCCCGGACGCCTGCGTCCGTCCGAGCGCATGGACTATATGCTCTCGTTGCTCGGTGAGCACTCTCCGGATTTTCTGTTCCGCGAGCTGTTCCTTCGCCAGCTGCCTCACCCGGTACGCCTCGCCCTGGCTGGCACGTTGATCACGGATTCCCGCGCCCTCGCCAGGGAAGCCGATAAGATCTCCTCGGCGGGCCAGCACATCGGCGCGGTTACCTGGAGCCCGCCGCCGTCCGAGGCGACGCCCACGACTCCCGAGTGCCCTGCGCGGTTGGAGGCCGAACTGCCGGTGCAACTGGCGGCCGCCACGCCGCACCGCCCGCTTCCGACACGACGGCCGGGGCCTCCACCTGACCGGGCGTGGTGTTATTACCACGCCAGGTTCGGACACAAGGCTCGGACGTGCCGGCCCCCGTGCACTTTCGGCAGGTCGGGAAACGGCCGGGCCGGCGTTCATTCCCAGCCATGAGCGCCGGCCACTCGGGCAACTTGCTGTTTATTCGGGACAAAGCGTCTGGGCGGCGTTTCCTGTATGACACCGGCGCCCAACTGAGCGTCATACCCGCCTCCGAGCAGGACAGGCGGGACGCCGTTTGCGGCCCCTCTTTGGTCGCTGCTAATGGCTTGGCCATACGCACTTTCAGCCCACGCGTCGTCACCCTCTGCTTCGGCAGCCAGCGTTTTCAATGGACTTTTGTGACCGCCTGCGTCCCCATGGCTTTGCTGGGTGCCGACTTCCTCTGCATGCACGGGCTGCTGGTCGACGTCAAGCGTCGTCGCCTTGTCAACGCCGAGACCTTCAGCTCCCTGGCGTGCACGATGAGCAGCTCCGCGCCGACCGAACTGGTGTGCGCCCTCCCGGCAGCGAACGAGTTCGCTCGCCTGCTCGCGGAATTCCGGGCCCTCACGCGGCCGACGTTTTCGGCCGTCGCGGTGCGGCACGGGATCGAGCACCACATATCCACTACGGGCCCGCCGGTCTATGCCAGGGCCCGCCGCCTCGACCCGGCCAAGCTCGCCATGGCGAAGGCCGAGTTCGACGCGTTGGAGCACCTCGGCATCGTGCGGCGCTCCGATAGCGCGTGGGCCTCGCCACTGCACATCGTGCCAAAGCCGGGGGGTGGTTGACGCCCGTGTGGTGACTACCGCCGTCTCAACGACGCTACCACCCCCGACAGGTACCCGATCCCGCATATTCAGCACTTTTCCGCCCGTTTGGCGGGACGGGTCATCTTTTCGAAAATTGACCTGATACGGGGCTACTACCAGGTACCTGTCCGGGCAGCCGACGTCCCGAAGACGGCCGTCATCACGCCGTTCGGCCTGTTCGAATTTTTTCGGATGCCGTTTGGCCTCAAGAATGCGGCCCAGGCGTTCCAGCGCTTGATGGACGGCGTGCTGCGCGACCTGCCGTTTAGTTTCGTCTATCTGGACGATATCCTCGTCGCCAGCACGTCCCGCGCCGAGCACCTCCTCCACCTCTGAACACTGTTCGGTCGCCTCAGCGAGCACGGCTTAATTGTCAACCCGGTCAAATGCCACTTCGGCGCGACGACCGTTGACTTTTTGGGCCACCGCATCACCAAGACCGGGGCCGTGCCGCTGCCGACCAAGGTCGAGGCCATCACCACGTTCCCGCGTCCCCGTTCCATCAAGGCCCTCCAAGAGTTCCTCAGCATGGTGAATTTTTATCACCGATTCATGCCCCACGCTGCTCAGCTCATGCGGCCCCTTTACGAGGCCCTCCGGATCAAGCCGGCCAAGCATGACATTGTTTGGTCCGCGGCCATGGACGCGGCCATCGCCAGCGCCAAATGGGCCCTCGCCGACGCAACGCTGCTGGCTCACCCAGTGCTCAACGCGCCCATCGCCCTCACTACGGACGCCTCCAACTACGCGGTGGGCGCTGTCCATGAGTAATGGGTGGACGGGGTTTGGCAGCCACTCGCTTTTTTCAGCCGGCAACTCCGGCCGAACGAGTTAAACTACAGCACGTTCGACCGCGAGCTGCTCGGGCTATTCCTGGCCGTTCGCCATTTCCGACACCTCCTGGAGGGCCGCCTGTTCACGGCTTTCGTCGACCACAAGCTGTTGGTCTACGCAATGGCTAAGGTCACGGAGCCGTGTTCGGCCCGCCAGCAGCGCCACCTCTCCGCCGTGTCGGAGTTCACCACGGACATCCGGCACGTCGCCGGCAAAGACAACGCCATGGCCGACTGTCTTTCTCGGGCCAGCGCAAACGCGGTCCACCTCGGCATGGGCTTCGCGATCATGGCGGCCGACCAGACCACCGACTCCTTGGTGCAGGCACTCCGTGCGGCGGACAAGGGCCTCCGCCTGGCCAACATTCCCTTCGCGGGCACCGTCCTGCTCTGCGACGTCTCCCAGGGCCAGCCTCGCCCCATCGTGCCCGTTTCCTGGCAGCGCCGCATCTTCGCCTCCATCGACGGCCTTTCTCACCCGGGCCGGAAAGCTTCTCAGAAGCTGGTGTCGGCGCGTTTCATCTGGCACGGCCTTCGACGAAACATCCGCGACTGGGCCAACGCCTGCACGGCCTGCCAGTGGGTCAAGGTCCACCGCCACACCCAGGCCCCGCTGGCACCTTTCGCCGTGCCTGAACGGCGTTTCGACCACGTCCACGTGGACCTGGTGGGTCCCCTGCCCCCCTCGCGGGGGTTCACCCACCTGCTCACCATGGTGGACAGGACCACCAGGTGGCCGGAGGCCGTGCCCCTCACCTCCACCACCACCGCCGATGTGGCACAGGCGTTCATCGCCACCTGGGTCGCTCGCTTCGGCGCACCAGCGGACATCTCGTCCGACCGCGGCCCACAGTTCAGGTCTGAGCTTTGGGGCGCGGTCGCCCGTTCGTTGGGGGTCACGCTGCACCGCACCACGGCCTACCACCCCCAAGCCAACGGGTTGTGCGAGCGGTTTCACCGCTCCATGAAGGCCGCACTCATGGCCGGCCTTCAGGACGACGGTTGGGCCGACCGGCTGCCGTGGGTCCTTTTGGGCCTTCGCACGGCCCCCAAGGAAGACCTCCAGGCGTCCGCCGCCGAGCTCGTCTACGGCCAGCCGCTCCGCGTCCTGGGCGAATTCGTGCCCGACGCTACCAGTCCCTGGTCCGCCGCTCGCCAGCGCTCAGACCTCCAGGAGGCCGCCCGACGATTTGCCCCCATGCCGACGTCCCGCCATGGTGGCCCCCAGTCCTACGTCCCCCCGGCGCTTCGCACAGCAGAGTACGTCTTTGTGCGTCATGACGCGCACCGGGGGCCACTCCGGCCGCCGTACGACGGGCCCTTCCGGGTCCTGCGACGGGGCGACAAGTCTTTCATCGTCGACTTCGGCGGCCGGCCGGACCGGATTTCTGTGGACCGCCTCAAACCGGCGCACATGGACGTCGACCGACCACCACGGTTGGCCCTTCCTCCACGGCGAGGCCGCCCCCCGTCCACAGTTTCCCCCGCTCGACCACCCACCACCATGTCGGACCCCTCCCCACGACCCTCCAGGGGTCGCTTCGGCCAGGTCATCCGGACCCCCCTTAAATTGACCCTGCCGGTGCAGGTCGATTCTGGAGGGGCGTGTGTAGCGGTTACCGCTGGATGCACACAATCGCCTTGCACCGGCCAGAACACGGCCAGACGCGCCTCTCCCGGGCATGCCCGGACTCACTGTTCCCGGGCACGCCCGAACCTCCCGGGCACGCCCGGTCTCGTCTTTCCCGGGCATGCCCGCTCTCGCCTTTCCAGGGCTCGCCCAGAGCGTCCGGGCATGCCCGCTATCGCCTTTTCAGGGCTCGCCCAGAGCATCCGGGCATGCCCGCTATCGCCTTTCCAGGGCTCGCCCAGAGCGTCCGGGCATGCCCGCTATTGCCTTGCCAGGGCTCGTCCAGAGCGCCCGGGCACGCCCAGCCTCGACTTGCCAGGCCGCAGCCAAACACGCCCAGGCAGGTCCAGACTCACCTTTCCAAGGCTCGCCCTTGACACCCGGGCATGCCCAGTATAGCTTTTGCCGGGCAAACTTCCCGACATAAATGTGTATATATATTGCTGCCCGATAAACGGGCTTGTCAGAATACCTGAGCTGTTTTGTTTCAATAAAGCAACTCGGACGAATTCCGTCTTTGGTCGCGTCAATTCTTTCGACTCGCGTTGGAGCGCAGTTCCTTCAGTACCATCATATGTATTGTTCTTTTGATGCAAGTGATATTTTCATTGTACTGAAGGAGCTGTGCTCCAACGCGATTCGAAAGGATTGACGTGACCAAAGACGGAAATTCGTCCGAGTTGCTTTATTGCACGTATCAAACTCGGGTACTCTCAAAAGCCCGTTTATCGGGCAACAATATATATACACATTTATGTCGGGAAGTTTGCCCGGCAAAAGCTATACCGGGCATGCCCGGGTATCAAGGGCGAGCCTTGGAAAGGCGAGTCTGGACCTGCCCGGGCGTGTTTGGCTGCGGCCTGGCAAGTCGAGGCTGGGCGTGCCCGGGCGCTCTGGGCGAGCACTGGAAAGGCGATAGCGGGCATGCCCGGACGCTCTGGGCGAGCCCTGGAAAGGCGATAGCGGGCATGCCCGGACGCTCTGGGCGTGCCCTGGAAAGGCGATAGCGGGCATGCCCGGACGCTCTGGGCGAGCCCTGGAAATGCGATAGCGGGCATGCCCGGACGCTCTGGGCGAGCCCTGGAAAGGCGAGAGCGGGCATGCCCGGGAAAGACGAGACCGGGCATGCCCGGGAGGTTCGGGCGTGCCCGGGAACAGTGAGTCCGGGCATGCCCGGGAGAGGCGCGTCTGGCCGTGTTCTGGCCGGTGCAAGGCGATTATGTACATCCAGCGGTAACCGCTACAGTACTTTCTTTAATAGTTTTGCTATTGTGTATGTGAGAGTTCTTAATACAACAAGTTTTAATTAAAACAAAAGCCGCGTCGATGTTACACAATGCCTAGATGCAGCTGTGCTTATAACGTCGATGTTATAGGCACAGGACATTCCTATTGATTCGATTACTTGATGTTATTTTTCCATGCCATGACCATGTCGCGACCATGCCGCGATTTAAAAAACATATATCTCGGCAATTTCCCATGTGTAGCGACACGTGAACGAAGCGATGCTCCTCTCTCCACATTATTGTGATGACGTATATAAATTAAATATTTCATCGTGACGATTGTCATCAAATGGACGAATTTTTAATATATCTCGGCATTTTCCCGTCTGTTATTTCAGGCGGTGTATGACTGACCATGCCGCGATTTAAAAAATATATATCTCGGCAATTTTCCGTATGTGGCGACACGTGAACGAAGCTATGCTCCTCTCTCCACATTATTGTGACGATGTATAAATTAAATATTTCATCGTGACGATTGTCATCAAATGGACGAATTTTTAATATATCCCGGCATTTTCCCGTCTGTTATTTCAGGCTGTGTATGACTAACCATGCCGCGATTTAAACAAAATATATATATCTCGGCATTTTCCCGTCTGTTATTTCGGGCGGTGTATGACTGACCATGCCGCTATTTAAAAAAAATATATCTCAATGGACTTGAAGTTACAGGCCTTTGAGAATTCATTTCGTTCTATAAAGGGCAACTTTCATCGGATTTTCTTCCCCTTTTTTTTCAACCGAGTCTAAAACTATGTTAGCGACTGTGAAAAATGAAATGATATATCGAATTTGATTTGAAATAAAACTGTGTGATAGAGCAAGACACCACGGGCCTACAAAACAGGCCTCTAAGCTATGCGAGTTAATAAAATGGTGGATATTTGTTTGTATGAAGCCTCTCCCAGAATGGGTGGAGCTATGGTTCCCAGAATGGGTGGAGCTTTGAGGTTTTGTCTTCTTTGCAAGAACAAGAAGAAGAACAAGAACAACAGCAGAGGGCACTCTATGAGCAGCGTGGGCTGCGATGCGGCTAATTACTTGTTTTTTTTACAATTGCATTTGTGTGGTTTTACCATGGGTTATTAGAACACTCAAAATAACAAATCTTTCTGCCGCGTTCCCTCTCGAGACTCTGAGGGGCACCGCAACCGGGGTTTGGGGAGGTAATACCGTATGTTATAACTACTATCAGCCATAGGAGACAGTTTACCTCCAATGTGATGCCAGTCTTCGAGACCTTGGTGCAGCATTGCTTCAGGTCCATGGAAACTGGTTAAAGCCAGTGGCATATGCAAGCAAACCCTAACAGATGCTGAACAACGATACACTTGCATTGAACCATTGAACGTGAGCCATTGGCCATTGTGTTCAAATTGAACGGTTCCATGCCTACCTGTATGGTCACAGTTTCATTGTGCTCACGATCATAAACCATTGTTGATGATCATTAACAAGCCATTGATCGTTGCCCCACCGAGATTGCAACGAATGCTTGTCAGACTCAAAGGGTATAACTTTGCAACGGAGTACCGCCCTGGGGCAGACAATCAGCTTGCCGATGGCCCGTCCCGCATTCCTAGTCCACTCAATACAATGACAATTGACTTGGATTTGCGTGTTGAGTTTGTTCGTTTCTCCTCTGAAAAGTTTTCTCAGCCACAACAGGAAACACTTCGTGATTCTGACCTGAATCAACTTCGAGACTTTATTATCAGTGGATGGCCAGACCGTCTGAAGGACCTCCCAGGGGCTCTGAGGACACACTGGAGTTTTCGGGACGAGTTAACAATTGAAAATGGTGCAATTCTTAAAGGTGAGAGAGTCATTATCCCGAAAAGTATGAGAAACGACATTCTACAGAAAATCCACTCAGGCCATTTTGGGCACGAGAAAACTAAACTGCTGGCGAAGGATACTGTGTATTGGTATAACATTAGCAAGGACATTGATCGGCTAGTGGAATGCTGTCCTACCTGCCAGCAACACTGGAAATCTCAGCTGCCTGAACCACGACAGCAACATGACATTCCGCTCAGACCATGGAGCAAAGTCGGATGTGACCTGTTCTATTTTGATGCAGCTCAGTGACTGTCATCGCAGATTATTATTCCAAATTTCCTATTGTTCGCAAACTGCTCAAGACCGCCCCCACCGCACGATTATTACAACCTTGGGACAGATTTTTTTGAGTTAGGAATTCCTGATACGTTTATGAGTGATAATGGTCCTCATTTCTCCCGCGCAGAATTTCATTCTTTTGCTGGGAAATGGAATTTTGACCACATCACGACATCCCCAACATGCCCAAAATCTAATGGGTTTATTGAGCACCAAGTCGAGACCGTGAAATCTATTCTCCGCAAATCAAAAAGTGCGGGGAACTATTTTCATCTGGCACTGCTAGCTGGGCGTTCTAACCTGGTGAGCTACAACTTGGCAAGTCCTGCTCAACTGCTAATGGACAGAAAAATCAAATCACTAGCACCAACCAGAATTGCCAACATGCATGACGATGACAACCTCATCTCCGAGAAACAGGAGGGGCACCGCTACTCACAAAAACTCTACCACGATAGGTATGCTCAGGTACACGAAATGTCGTGCCAATACCCTGGACCACTTTATGTGGGCACCCCGCAAACACTCAGCATTATCGATCTGCGCTTTTTTTTTTCTTTTTTTTTGTATACAAGATCGAGGCTCGTGAAAGAGCGAACATTAATCACACAGAAAGACAAACAGACACATACAACAAATAACATCGGGAGCGGTAGACAAGATGGGGAGTGAGGGGGAAGGACACAAACACAACATTTGAGAGCAGGGACCGAGAGACATGGAGACATCGAGAGATCTGCGGGAGGGAGAGGGCTTTGGGCTTTGGGGGGGGAGGAGGGAGAGGGCTTTGGGGGGGGCATGTGAAGGGTGGTGGGGGGGGGTGGGAGAGGTATAAACATAATATGGACACTGCCAGGACTTCCAGGAAAGAAGTTGGAATTTCAAACAAGATGGATCTGGGGTGAATTAGTGAGGGTAGAAAAGATCAAGGTTTTGGATGGGGGAAGATAAGAGATGGTGGTGAACAGCTGTTTTAAAGACCTGGAGGGAGGAGTGGGATTGAAGGGAGTGTGGGAGTTTGTGCCAGAGGCGGGAGAAAAGAGGAATGAAAGAGTGAAGGTGAGCAGAGAGCCGAGATTTCGACAGTTTAACCATCAGAGGGTGGCTGGCAGATCTTGTGCGACCTGTAGGAATATTTGGGGGACAGAGCACAGAGAGAGCTGGGGGAGCAAGGCCGGAGAGGAGTCGGTAGAAGACAGAAAGACCACCTACCTGCCTGCGGTGATTGAGTGAAAGGCCCTCAGAGATAGCTTCATCGCGGGAGATTCCATTGATTTTGAAAGCTTTGGATTCAACAGCGTGAAGCCGAGCCAGGTGTGAGGCAGGAGCACCAGCCCATAGGGGAGAACAGTATTCCATTGAGCTGCGGATGAAAGCCTTGTATGTGGTGAGGAGCTCAGGTGTGCCGAGGTTGTTATCACTAACCGACAGTCAGTCAGTGAGTCCACAGGTTGCTTCTCCACACTCGTGATGTTGTTACCTGCAAAATAATGCTGCATCCGCTCCACATAAAGGGAGCACTCTTCCTCTTCGGCTTTAAACTCTCCAACTGTGCCAAACGTGGCCATGTTGTCACGAAGAGAAGAAAAAGTCCGTCAGTTCAAACTCATGCCGTTTATCCTCGTCACCACAATGTTCAGTTCTCCTCGAACCTAACGAGGCGAGGAGATACACGAACTACACGAACGTCGCCATTCTTCAAACTGTTTATTCACGCATGCGCAGACGCAACACAGCAATACATCACAAAGCTCGTTTTTCGCTCACCTTGACTTTAATCCGGTTGGTAAACGTATCGATCGAGCAGTGTCCACAGGTAAGTAAGTGAGGGAGTGACAGAGTGTGTGTATGTATGTGTGTGTGTGTCAGTCAGTGAGTTGTGTGAGTCAGTCATTGAGTTATGTGAGTCAGTCAGTGAGGGAGTGAGTGAGTGAGTCATTGAGTTGAGTGTGTTTCAGTGAATCAATCAGTAAGTCGGTTAGTGATTGAGTGAGTGAGTCAGTCAGTCAGTCAGTGAGTCAGTCAGTCAGGGAGTAATGTGATGATTGATCCAATGACCTTGCTGATGATTGGGGGCAGTCAAGGAATAATGTGATGATGGATTTCATGACCTTGCTGATGATTGGGGGCAGTCAAGGAATGATGTGATGATGGATTCCATGACCTTGCTGATGATTGGGAGCAGGCTGATTAGTCTGTAGTTGCAATGATCTGTTTTTGGATTTTTTTATATTTTTTGGAATAGTTCTTACTTCTTGGTCTGGCCAGTGGCCACATCGGCTTAAATCTCAACCGTTTTGGGAGGGGGCTGGGGGCGAGAGGCAGACGAGAAAGGGGGGTTAGTTCCCCTCTTTGTTCTGAGGTATTCACTCCATTGACAATGCATTTATCATTGATCCTGAGAAACATGTGGCAGCAACAAGCTGTGTGGCCTTCCACATTGGGACCTGTGCAACTGAGCTGCTTGGCAGCAATCAGTGATGGCTTGAACGGTAGTCATGTCATTATGGTAAATGTTATGAAAGGCTTTTAACTGGTTTGGTGAACAACTCTCGGTTATTCTTTTTTTTTTGAATACAGGATCGAGGTTCGTGAAAGAGCTAACATTTATAACACCAAAAAATCGAACAGACACACAAAGTATATAATAAGGGGAGCGGTAGACAAGATGGGGAGAGAAGGGGAAGGACACAAACACAACATTTGAGAGCAGGGACTTTGGGAGATCTGTGGGAGGGAGTGGGCTTGGTGGGAGGTGGGAGAGGTATAAAACACAAGGACACTGCAAGGACTTCCAGAAAGGAAGTTGGTATTTCAAAAAATTGAATCTGAGGTGAAAGTAGCAGGGGTAGAAAAGATCAAGGTTTTGGATGGGGGAAGATAAGAGATGGTGGTGAACAGCTGTTTTAAAGACGTGGAGGGAGGAGTGGGATTGAAGGGCGTGAGGGACTTTGTTCCAGAGGCGGGAGAAAAGAGGAATGAAGGAGTGAAGTTGAGCAGAGTCTTGATTTTAGCAGTTTAACCATAAGAGGGTTGCAGGCAGATCTTGTGCGACCTGTAGGAATATTAGGGGGACAGAGCCCAGAGAGAGCTGGGGGAGCAAGGCCGGAGAGGAGTCGGTAGAAGACAGAAAGTTCACCAACCTGAGTGCGGTGAGTAAGTGTAAGGCCATCGGAGTTGGTTTCATCACGGGAGATTCCAACGATTCTGAAAGCTTTGGTTTCTGCAGCATGAAGCCAAGCTAGGTGAGAGGCAGGAGCACCGGCACAGAGGGGAGAACAGTATCCCATTGAGCTGCAAATGAAAGCATTGTATGTGGTGAGGAGCTCAGGTGTGCCAAGGAAGGACTTCGCACGACGGAGGATGCCCAGTCGGCGACTGGCTTTGGAGGCCAGATTTGAAATGTCGTTTTCCCAGAAAAGATCATGGCAGAGAGTGAGACCCAAAAGCTTGAGTGTCAGAACTTCTTGGAGAGGATTACTCAGAAAGTGGATGGGCGGGTTGTCCAGTCGGTCTTTTCGGAGAGACATAGTAAGACTAAAAGATTTGTCAGGATTGAAAGGCATGTTCCACTTGTTTTACCAGTCTGTGATTTTGTCCAGGTCTGCAGAGAGTGAGGAGGCTGCAGACTGCCGATCTGAGGGATGAGAAATGGAGCGGCAGAGAGTGGAGTCATCAGCAAAGAGATAGAGAGGATTTTCAAGAGAGTTAGAGAGATCATTGATGAAGACGAGAAAAAGCACAGGGCCCACAACACTGCCTTGGGGAACTCCAGCCTTAACAGGAAGGGGAGATGAGAGAAACCCATTCAGGGCCAAACGTTGACTATGACGAGAGAGGAAGTCCGCAAGCCATGCGTGGAGATTTCCATGGATACCATAGGAGGAGAGTTTGGTGAGCAGAGAGGGGTGCCAGACCATATCGAAGGCACGTGACATGTTGAGGGAGACAGCTCTAATTTATTGTTTGGCATTGAGGACCTCCATCCATTGTTGAGACAGCGGAAGCAGCATGTCCAGAGTAGAGTGACCTGGTCTGAAACCAAATTGATGATCAGAGATCAAGCCATTTGATAAGTGGAACGATTTGATATCTGAAGCAATGATGGATTCCATGACTTTGCTGATAATTGGGAAAAGGCTGATTGGTCTGTAGTTGCAAGGATCTGTCTTGCACCTTTTTGTGTAAAGCGGTGATGTTGGCTGATTTCCAAGCTGATGGCAGATGACCTTGAGCAAAAGCGTGGGTGAAGAGAACAGAGAGAGGGAGTGAAAGAGAGGCAGAGCAGGATTTTAGGACCCGTGCGCTGATGCTGTCAGGTCCAGTTGCAGAATCAGAGTCGAGGGTTGACAGAAACGTTTTCACCTTGTCAGGAGGAAAGGACACAGAGTCCAGGAGCAGCTGGGTATGACTGGCTACGGTGGGTACAGAGAGGGATGGGTTTGGGACACAAGATTTAGAGGCAAACACGGAGTTGAGGCATTCAGCTTTTTCACATGCGGAGTCAGCTGTGTGGCTGTTTGAGATCAGGGAAGGGGATGGAGGGGGAACAAACACCAGAAACGGATTTGATCAGGATTACTTATGAGGATATGGATAACTCCAAACTCTCCCCTCACTGATAATTGATCATAATGTGCCATTAGATATTCACAATAACACAGACAGTGAGTGCTTTTGTGCTTTGAGGACCTCTCTTTATTGTGAAACTCTTCATAAATTCAATTTTCATGAAAACCAAAGGCAGCAGTCTTCTTCTGTTAAATAATTTTACAAAAAGGGTGCTCTCTCCATATCACACATGACAATGAAACATGGACTACAGCATATATTGAGGAAAAATTGATGTTCAAACTGCCATGGAAAGATGCCATCTGAGCATAACCAAAAAAGGACAAGAAAAACAGCTAAATTAGATGGAAAACAAAATTCCTAAACACTGGTCACAATCAAAATCTTAAATGGAACTTGGCTGGGTACATGGCAAGGGCAGAGACAATAATTATTACAAACTGGCAAACGAAGGCAGACCCTGAAGGAAGCACGATGAGATCCAATATCAGATTGAGAGATTACGTTCTGTTACCATTTGAGTTTTTGGCATCAATTTTTCAACAGTTCTCTATTATGAGAATATGGACAACCAAATTAATAAAGTTTACATTTTTAAAAAGATGTTATTTTCTTTAAACTTCGTTTGAGGACGCATATGGGGTTGGAATTTTGAGATTCTTGTTGTCTTCTGACACCAGTTTGCAGACATTGTTGTGGATATTCTGGTGACAGCCAGCCTTATGGCTTTCATCAAGGGGTTCAGGGTGCTGGCTGGTTGTCAGGGGTTACAGATGGTACTCTGAGAAGTTGTGCCAACAAGGTATATGCTGAAAGGGATGTATGCTTTCATGATGGCTTTCTCCTTACTGGTTCACTGAATACCTTGCCTACTGTGGAGGATCGCTTACAAGGGGGGCATGTACAACCCTATATGGGTAAAGCTATGTGAATTTAACAAACCTTTATCAGCAATACTTTTCCCACAGTCAGAGCACCTTTTATGCGAGCACTAAAGCGTGGGTTGCACAATGGAAGTTCAAGCTCCGTTTCGAAATAAAATCCTTTTGACAAATATAATATTTGTAAGGACGCTCTCGTTGGTTATCTCCATAGGTGAGTATTACGAGGTGGGAGGAAGTGCTCCCAAAACTCAAAATGCCCACCTCCTTTTTCAGTAAAGGATCATTATTCATGAACCAGTTTGTGAAACTTCATTCTCATAGCTTTGGTCTGAGGGCTCGTTTTAGAATCCTCACTGAACCTCTGACAGCCTCCACCTGTAGCTTGTTTGTCATACTAATTCATGGAATGCTTTTTAAGTTTACCTCCACACGGTATCAAAGCTAAAGTATTTTCCCATTCGTGTCTTTGCCAAATTTCCACTCGTTATTTTATTGTGTATGTATTAATGTGTGTTTCTAGTTAGTGTTCGTTTGCAATTCATGCAAACTTGTGAATAATCAATGATTTTATGTTCGGCACGGCCTGTTACTTGAGGCTTCCTTCCCCCCATCGGTTTTAAAAATAATAATAATAATACATTTATTTTATATAGCGCTTTTCAAGAAGCCCAAAGACGCTTTGAGAGAGTACAAAAAACAAGTGCAAAAAGACAAAAATCAATAGGTAAATAATCAAAGCAAAAGGAAGGAGAAGGAGAAGAGATAGTCAGCGGTTAAATGATGTGGGTTAAATGTTAAATGCAGTGTTGAACAGGTGGGTCCTGAGTGATGTTTTGAATGTGGTGAGTGAGGAGGAGTCTCTGATGGTGTGAGGTAGTGAGTTCCAGAGGGTGGGAGCAGTGATGGAGAAGGCCCTGTCTGTTTTGTTTTGTGAATTCAAGTTCTTTCCTTCGCTGTATTGCTTATTTCTTAGATTTTCTCTTCTCCCCCTAACTTCCATGAACATCTACCCTTTGTCTAACGTTTTAATTAAACACTCCCAAAAATTTTCTTCTCTCCTTGAGGGCACATGTGCTTGTTGGCTCGCCCCACCCCTTTATCTCATTTTCTTCCACCTCTTCCTTCCATCTCCAGCTGAAACTCGCCTTTCAAATTCTAGTTTCCTCCATCTCATTTAACCCTTTCTCCTTTCTCTGATCCATGCCCTCACTTCAGGGACTTTTCCCAGATCGTTTTTCACGGTTTTGTTTAAATATTGTTGTGCGATTCCCCTTGGTTGATACCGGGGGAATCACGGATATCCAATAGCGAGCCGAAGGCAATGCCCAAATGCGGATTTTATACATGCGGGGAAAGAAAAGGGAAGAGGAGGCTGAGGCTTTTACCTGAGCGATCCCACCGGGCAGTCTTCAACCTGCGGAAAATAACTCACACGAAAACAGATTTAAAATGTACGGAAAATAACGAAAAGATATATTAAATAAAATGCTGGTAACAAAAAAACGTGACTGTAAAACTAAATTCCTACAGGATTCTTCACACCAGACTGATAACATGGACAAATGGGGAATAAAATAACTGGAAAAAAAAGGTTGTGTGTCTATCGTGCACTTAGCTCTGATCAGCTCGGGGGCGGGGGTGTTGTGGGGGGGGGGGGGAGGGAGGGGCGTTCCTCATCAGGAATCCAAGGCTCCGGAGGTACTGACGGCTGGTGCATGCAATACGCGCACGTTGGCAGGAAACAGGCCTCGCTGCACCCATTCATGTTGCAGCACTCGCATGGGGTCTTGTCATGCTGTATGCTGTCCAGCCACGCGTCATCACCGACGACAAAACTCTCCACGTCTCCCGGTGGCGGCTGTACACAGCCGGCCCAAAAACAAATATGCGAGGGAGAAGAACAAGGGAACTAGAGGAGAGCAAGGACAGCACAAGATCGGAGGGTCAGAGAGCAAGAGTCCAGGGTAAGAGCGGAGGGCAAGAAAACAGAAATGTCTGTCCTCGAGTTCCTTTAGCGTCGGGTCGTGACGCAATCAGCGCTTCTCCACCAATCTTCTTCTTGCTCGCCTCTGACGTCCTCCGTGGCCTTTGCCAATCGGCGCATGGCTTCATCCTTGGCCTTCCTTCCCCCAATCAGCGGGTAGCTTCTTGTCCCGCCATGGCCAATCACAAGTCCCCGGGGCGTGTCTTCGGCCTGTCCGAGCTATGTGAGGCGATGTAGATAGTGGTGTCCATCGGCAGTGTTCAGAACTGGCTTCCGGTTGGTTTTATTGATGTTAGTTCGTGCAATTTATGGGCCTTTCTCACTAGTGTTTACGGTGCAGTGCGAAAAGAGCCAAAGGATAGATCACATAAGGGGTGTTGCAAAACATTTTACCTTTTTTTCCCCCGAGAACACGTTACGGTTGTGCATAAAACGTGCATCAAAGGAAGCATGCCTTGGGGGAAAAAAAGGTAAAATGTTTTGCAACACCCCTTCGGGTAAGACTTACGGGGATAATTTATTCTTACGCCCTAAGCTAGTAACATGCCATGCCCCCTCGTGACAGGGACGAAAATACACGTTACTCCGCCATTTGGCCAAACAGAACTTATTACAGGTGATGGTTCTTACCCGACATCCGGAGCACCGACCTATACGAATCTACCTGACTCAGCATATCACTACCTCCACAAACATAACATGTTTAAATGTTCCCCTGCAGTGTTTTATTCAGTGGTTTATTACAACATGCTGCTTTTCTTCCTATTTAAAAGGCTTTTTTCAATTTCCTCAACAAATCATTCCATTTCCAAAAAAAATTCAATCTCTTACAGTTATTCCTTTCTACATTCTCTAAACTCACCTTCATTCCACTACTCCTCTGTCGTTTTCAAACAGACATCTGACTTGAAAATCACAATAAACCCTGTTTGTTACAAATGTTCGTTTTTCATGAATCATCTACTTTCTAAACTCCCTCCGCAGCCCTCATGTCCAAAACTCCCCCTCACCACTCCCTTTCAATTTTCCCCCCTCACCCTTCCCCTCCTAAACTCCCCCCTCATATCTAAATCTCATCCCCTCACCCATTCCCTTCAAATCACCCCCATCACCTCCCCTTCGAATTCCCCCCCCCCTACGATTTTTTTCCAATTCTCCCCCCTCCCACCTCCTCCTCCTCAAAGCTGCCGCCTCCCCACTTCCTCTCCCTTCCATCACATACCCCCACCTCCTCCAACCATTGCATTTGCTCTGCCCCCTCAAACAACACCTCACTGTGCCTCTTCCCATCACCATCAAAACATTTGTCCTTCTCATCCTTCCCTTTCTCCTAACCATTCTGCAATCTCCGACACACTATCAACAGCTCTCCCTACCTCCCGCTCTCACCCCTCATCTTACCCTACACCTCCCCTCCCCTGTCCTGTACCCGATGCTCCCCGTCCTTCTTCCTGAACGGTATGGACCTCAAACATCTAGGGCCTTCGCTCAAACCTGATTGATCTCTCCATTCAGGTTGCTTCTGACAATCCAGACTTGATCTGCTCAACAGAAAAACTTTCCTCCTTCAAGGTGTCTCTGATTCCTTAATATCTCTTCCTAGTTACTCCCTCCTCCTGTATGATAGACCTGAGCCTAGTCCTGGTGGTGGGGTGGCTATCTTTATCAAAAACTGTCTTCCTCACTCTCCTTGCACTGCCCTCTCTCCACCCCACCCACAGGAGTACCTCTGGCTACGACTTCCTCTCCGCTCCCACCTTTTCTTCATATGTGTTCTGTACCATCCTCAAAACAGTGATGACTCCATTTACATTTCGCTGATGGACAACATGGACCAACTTCTATCAACTCATCCAAACTCTCTCTTCCTCATATGTGGCGACTTCAACTGTCATCATGCCAGCTGGCTGGGTGTGGGTTCCTCTAACATCAGCCATGGCACCTCAGCAAAGGACTTCTGCGACTCACTGGGACTGACACATTCTGTCAATTTCCCGACTGGGATCTCAGTCAATGGAGTATCTTCTCTTCTCGACTTGGTTATGACTAACTTCCCTGCAAATGTCTGCAGCTCTTCTTCTGTTCCAATCGGTTCTTCTGATCATTTCCTTGTTAAAGTGGACATCTCTCTGGCCATTCTCAAAGAGCCTCCTCAGTGCAGATGAGTCTGGCATTTCACTCAGGCTGACTGGCACGGAATTCACACAGCCATCAATCATCTGGACTGGTCTCCCATCTCTACTGCCTCTTGCATCAATGCTTCCTGTGAATTCTTCCAAAGTAAACTGCTCTCTCTCTCATGCACAGATTTGTCCCATCTCATCTTCAGTTGGCGTACCCTTCCTCCCATCCATGATACACTGAAGCTTGTGGTGAGGCAGTTGCCATGAAGCAACCTGCCTTCACCTCATGGAAGGCTAATTCAACTGAAGGTAATCTCAGTTCCTTTCACAAAGCTCGGAACAAGTGTGTCTACCCTCAGGAGAGCCAGGAAACAATATCTCTCTACTCTCAAGTGTGAACTCTCAAACCTGTCCCCCTCCTCCAAATCCTGGTGGTGTCTGGTCAAATCTGTTTCTGGTGTTTGTTGCCCTTCCATCCCCTCCCTTATCTCAAACAGCTACACAGCTGACACCGCACGTGAAAATGCCAAATGCCTCAAAATATTGTGTCCCGAACCCATCTCTCTCTGTACCCACATTCCCCAGTCGAACACAGCGGCTCCTGGACTATGTGTCTTTCTCTCCTGACAAGGTGGATAGGTTTTTGTCAAACCTCGATTGATTCTGCAACTGATTCTGCAACTGGACCAGATGGCATCAGCCAATGGGTTCTAAGATCCTGCTCTGCCGCTCTATCTCATCCTCTCTCTGTTCTCTTCACCCTCTATTTTGCTCAAGGTCATCTGCCATATGCTTGGAAATCAGCCAGCATAACAGCTTAACACAAAAAGGTGCAAAAAACAGATCCTTGCAACTACAGAATTCACCTGAGCCTAGTCCTGGTGGTGGGGTGGCTATCTGTCACTCAAGCTTTTGGGTCTCACTATTTTCCATGATCTTTCCTGGGAAAACCACATTTCAAATCTGGCCTCCAAAGCCAGTCGCCGACTGGGCATCCTCCATCGTGTGAAGTCCTTCCTTGGCACACATGAGCTCCTCACCACATACAAGGCTTTCATCCGCAGCTCTATGGAATACTGCTCTCCCCTCTGGTCCGGTGCTCCTGCCTCACACCTAGCCCGTCTTCACGCTGTTGAAACCAAAGCATTCAGAATCATTGGAATCTCCCGCGATGAAGCTAACTCCAAGGGCCTTTCACTCACTCACCGCAGGCAGGTTGGTGGTCTTTCCGTCTTCTACCGTCTCCTCTCTGGCCTTGCCCCCCCAGCCCTCTCTGGGCTCTGTCCCCCAAATATTCCTACAGGTCGCACAAGATCTGCCTGCAACCCTCTTATGGTTAAACTGCCAAAATCAAGACTTTCTGCTCACCTTCACTCCTTCATTCCTCTTTTCTCCCACCTCTGGAACAAACTCCCTCACTCTCTTCAATCCCACTCCACCCTCCAGGTCTTTAAAACAGCTGTTCACCACCATCTCTTATCCTCCCCCATCCAAAACCTTGATCTTTCTACCCCCGCTAATTTTGGTCCCCTTGTGTTTTATACCTCTCCCCGCCCCCCTCCCCCTCCCCCTCCCACGCCTCCTGCCCCCAAGCCCTCTCCCTCCCACACTTCTCCCTGCTCTCAAATGTTGTGGTTGTGTGCTTCCCCTTCTCTCCCCATCTTGTCTTCCACTCCCTCTTTTTGTATATTTTGTTTGTCTGGTTTGTTTTGTTTGTTTGTTTGTGAAATAAATGTTAGCTCTTTCACGAGCCTCGATTCAGTATACCAAAAAAAAAAAAAAAAAAAAAAAAAAACAGACCAATCAGCCTGCTCGCAATAATCAGTAAGGTCATGGAATCAATCATCGCTCAAATCAATCATCGCATGGGTCATGGGATTAAATCCTTCCTCCTCTCCAATGGCTTGATCTCGGATCATCAATTTGGATTCAGACAAGATCATTCTCCTCTGGACATGCTGCTTCTGCTGTCTCAACAATGGGTGGAGGTCCTTATTGCCAAACAGGAAATCAGAGCTGTCTCCCTTGACATATCACGTGCCTTCGATACAGTCTTGCACCATGCCCTGCTCACCAAACTCTCCTCCTATGGTATCCATGGAAATCTCCACGCATGGCTTGCGGACTTCCTGTCTGGTCGTAGTCACCGTGTGGCCCTGAATGGTTTTGTCTTATCTCCCGTTCCTGTTCAGGCTGGAGTTCCCCAAGGAAGTGTTCTGGGCCCTGTGCTTTTTCTGCTCTTCATCAATGATCTCTCTGACTCTCTGGAAAATCCTCTCTATCTCTTTGCTGACTCCACTCTCTGCCAGTCCATACCTCATCCCTTTAGATCGGCAGTCTGCAGCCTCCTCACTCTCTGCAGACCTGGACAAAATCACAGACTGGTCAAACAAGTGGAACATGTCTTTCAATCCTGACAAATCTCACACTCTTACTGTGTCTCTCCGAAAAGACCGACTGGACAACCCTCCCATCCATCTTCTGAATAATCCTCTCCATGAAGTTCTGTCACTCAAGCTTTTGGGTCTCACTATCTGCCATGATCTTTCCTGGGAAAACCACGTTTCAAATCTGGCCTCCAAAGCCAGTCGCCGACTGGGCATCCTCCGTCATGCGAAGTCCTTCCTTGGCACACCTGAGCACCTCACCACATACAAGGCTTTCATCCGCAGCTCAATGGAATACTGTTCTCCCCTCTGGGCCGGTGCTCCTGCCTCACACCTATCTCGGCTTCACGCTGATGAAACCAAAGCTTTCAGAATCATTGGAATCTCCCGCAATGAAGCTAACTCGGAGGGCCTTTGACTTACTCACCGCAGGCAGGTTGGTGGTGCTTCTGTCTTCTACCGACTCCTCTCCAGCCTTGCTTTCCCCCAGCTCTCTCTGGGCTGTCCCCCAAATATTCCTACAGGTCGCACAAGATCAGCCTGCAACCCTCTTCTGGTGAAACTGCCAAAACCAAGCCTCTCTGCTCACCTTCACACCTTCATTCCTCTTTTCTCACACCTCTGGAACAAACTCCCTCACTCTCTTCAATCCCACTCCACCCTCCAGGTCTTTAAAACAGCTGTTCACCACCATCTTTTATCTTCCCCCATCAAAAACCTTGATCTTTTCTACCCCCGCTAATTTCACCCCAGATACACTTTTTTGAAATACCAACTTCTTTTCTGGAAGTCCTTGCAGTGTCAATGTATTATTTTTTTTTACCTCTCCCACCAACCCTTCCCATGCATGCCCCCCCCCCTCATGCCCTCTCCCTACCACAGATCTCCCGATGTCCCTGCTCTCTGTCTTGTCTCCCGCTCCCTTTATCATGTTTTATGTGTCAGTTTGTTTTTTTGTGATTAATGTTCGTTCTTACACGGGCCTCGATCTTGTATACAAAAAAATAAATAATTACCTCCTCAGTTCGGGTTTTCTTGATCACTCGTATTCGCTGTTGCCCCGACTATCACTGGTACAATTTCATGTTTCTTCAATTTCGAAATCCTGTTAACCTCATTTGTCATATCCTGGTATTTAAGATTTCAATTCTCATGTATGGATCTTCATATGCGTTTTCAAACTGACTTTTTGAGAGAAACCTTTATCACATATTGAACATTTGTGAGGGCGCTCTCCTGTATGGATCCTCATATGTAATTTCAAATGGTCTTTTCGAGAGAAACCTTTATCACATATCGAGCATTTGTGAGGTCGTTCTCCTGTATGGATCCTCATATGTAATTTAAAATGGTCTTTTCGAGAGAAACCTTTATCACATATCGAACATTTGTGAGGTTGCTCTCCTGTATGGATCCTCGTATGTGATTTCAAATGGTTGCTACGAGAGAAACCTTTATCACATATCGAGCATTTGTAAGGTCGCTCTCCTGTATGGATCCTCATATGTGATTTCAAATCGCTTTTTTGAGAGAAACCTTTATCACATATCGAGCATTTGTGAAGACGCTCTCCTGTATGGATCCTCGTATGTGATTTCAAATGGTTGCTACGAGAGAAACCTTTATCACATATCGAGCATTTGTAAGGTCGCTCTCCTGTGTGGATCCTCATATGTTTTTTCAAATCGCCTTTGTGAGAGAAACCTTTATCACATATCGAGCATTTGTGAGGTCGTTCTCCTGTATGGATCCTCATATGTTTTTTCAAATCGCCTTTGTGAGAGAAACCTTTATCACATATCGAGCATTTGTGATGTCGCTCTCCTGTATGGATCATCATATGTAATTTCAAATGGTCTTTTCGAGAGAAACCTTTATCACATATCGAGCATTTGTGATGTCGCTCTCCTGTGTGGATCCTCATGTGTGATTTCAAATGGTCTTTTCGAGAGAAACCTTTATCACATATCGAGCATTTGTGAGGACGCTCTCCTTTATGGATCTTCATATGCCTTTTCAAATGGCTGCAATGAGAGAAACCTTTATCACAGACAGAGCACTTGTGGGGATGTTTTCCAGTGTGGATCCTCATGTGTATTTTGATGTTACTCGTTGAAGCAAAATCCATTCTGCACACATTACACTTGTAACGTATTCCCCTTTCTACAACCTTTTTGTTTTTGTTTAATTTAATATTGATCTTGGTGTTGCGAGGCCCAGACATGAACTTGTATTTTATAGGAAGTGAGCCTTGACGTTGTGATTCTTTCTTCAAAAAATGCTTCTTCTTCACTGTCATGCTGCGACTGGACCTTATTTGTCCCATATTACTTCTGGATTGTCCTACAGAAACAAACAAACAAAAAAACTTCCTTTTTTGTCAAAATCAAAATGCAAAATATTTAACACTTTTCCGAATTTTTTTTTTTTTTTAACATTTTTTACATTTCCACTCACCAGTTGCAAAACAGGAAGCACTTCCGTTTGTCATGTGAATATCATCTGAACCTTCCTTTGCAGAAGCACATTTTGAATCTTCTGTGACAGATGAATCATTCTTGTGTTGTCTACCTTCCACCTTTAAAGGATAGACATCACCTGTGTACAAATCAGCATCAGTCGTTTGCAGGGAAATGGGATTGATAACCATCTTGAGAGTTCGTAGAACATGTTACGTCATGAATGTATTCTTAAATTCAAATATAAACATTGGGGCAATAACCCTGTGTGCTCACCTGGTAGAACAAAGCCATATACTACACTGACTAAAGGTATTTTAAACTAAATCATGGCGTTTTTAACCAATTTCAATGGATGCTAGAAGATACGGTAGCATGTACAATCATACTAACGTAATCGCAGAATTTGAACAAACAAACCAAAAAAAACTATTTGGGGGGGGGGCAACCTATCCCCTTGCCCCCCCCCACCCCCTCCACCATTGATTACCATTTTGTAAATGCCGTGAACAAACGTTGGTACCTCATGGGTCATGAACAAAATGTTGTGGTTTCATTGGAATTGTATGTTTAGTTTCTGAGAAGAAAGCAAATACCTATTTTGGAGGGCGGCCCCTAAACCCCCCCCCCCCCAGGCCCCCGTTGAACCCCAAAGGGGCAGATTTTTTTTCAATGCCGTGAACAAACCTTAGTCCCAACATAACAAATATCATTTGTGCCAAGTTTGATCACAATCCCATCAGTGGTTGTGGAGAAATGTTTCCGGAGTGACAGACGGATGGACGTGCCACCACATAAGGTCCCCAGAATTTCGTTCCAGGTAAGTTAATAATTAAGTTAAAGATTGTTAAAAAGAAAACTTCCGGATGTTAAGCACTATTGAAGCAGTCTTTGAAGCAGTCTTCTACCTCACCCTTATACATCACCCTATTTAACATACTCAAGTCATGCTAAACTGGAAGTTCGTGGAAGTAACAAGAAGGTGATTTGTGTTCAACAGTGTTCAAGTATTTAATTCAATTTACAAAAAATAAAGATTGGAAAATTCATTTTTTTTAATTTCTGGAATTTTCTGGCATTGCACAGTGTATATTACATCACTCTATCGAACACGCCACTTTAGTTATTTGTGCCTGTTGTTTGTGTCCTTTATGATGTCATTATAAACAGTACTTTTTCCGGTTTGGAATGATTTTCTATTTTGTTTGACTCCAAAGCAGCAGACAGAGTGAAAATATTGTTGCAGATGCGGGGTTTGGGGTTTGGGGTTTTGAGTTTGGGGTTTGTGGTTTGGGGTGCATCACGAGTGGGACTTCTCGGGCCCACCCCAACCTCTGAACCTGCAGGTCGCCATGCCGTGGATAGGTTCGCGGCCTCATGGGAAGATAAGCAATTACTGACACCGATTGAGACCGCCAAACCTGTCAACACAATTGATCTTGGCAGGTGATCCTTCCATGGCATGAACAGGTCGGCAGCTTCTCCTCGCATGATCAGCGCGTTCTAAAACAGCAGCGATTGCTCTGGTGTTCCAGCTTTTAATCCGCTTCCGCACAAAATGTTATATCCAATGTAAGCTCCCCCTGTGGAAGAATTAGGCGGTACAACCATAGCCTGCCCATTAATTGAAATTTTCGCACTGACATTCGGCGGATTTCCTTCAGGAACCCCGACGTGTTCTCCACATCCACTGCTCATACGCACAGCTCCGTAACTTTCACCACGCCCACTCTCGCACCTGGTACATCTGGTACATCCGGTACATCCCCAAATCGCCTCACAGACCAGCGCACACAACTTACACACACCGGCCATCTCACGATCACTCGCACACCATTTAATCACACGATCACACAATTCACACTCCACAGTCAATCTCACTCTATTCACAAACATGGATCACTCCATGATAGTTTACACACAACTTTACATATGAGCCATCCCGCTGAGATCACACAGCTGAATTTGCCATTTGTGCCGCGCACACTCAGCCGCACACTATTCCTTGGGAAATTAATTTTCAATCATCTGCACATGGGCGTTTTGCCTGACATGAACTGTTAACACACAGTGACATGAAGTGCCTTGAAATGTGACCTCCCTTGGTCCTGTACGGATTACACACCTGTTCTTTTTAATCTCCCGCGCACAGGACCAGAACATACTTGCTTTTAAAATATTTCCCGCTCGGTAACCTCAGCCCTCCCCTCAGTCAAGGTAAGGGTTACCCCCATCTGAGTCGGTGCATGACCCCTACCCTCGCTCGCTCATACACTCCACTCTGCACGCTTGTGGCACACACTCCGTTACACTCAGGTTCGGCACTCCAACGAAGCCCGGATCCAAAGGCAGTCGCGACTGGGCATCCTCCATCGTGCGAAGTCCTTTCTGGGCACTTCTGAGCTACTCGCCACATACAAAGCTTTCATCTGCAGCTCAATAGAATACCGCTCTCCCCTCTGGGTCGGTGCTCCTGCATCACACTTAGCTCAGCTTCACGTGGTTGAAACCAAATCATTGGAATCTCCCACGATGAAGCTGATTTTGAGAGCCTTTCTCTCTCTCACTGCAGGCAGGTTGGTGGTCCTTCCATCTTCTACCGACTCCTCTCCGGCCTAGCTCCCCCTGCTCTATCCCCCCAAAATTCCTGCAGGACGCACAAGATCTGCCAGCAGCCCTCTTCTGGTGAAACTGCCAAAATCAAGACTCTCTGCTCACCTTCACTCTTTTATTCCTCTTTTTCCCCACTTTTGGAAAAAACTCCCACACTCTCTTCAATCCCTCTCCTCCCTCCAGGTCTTTAAAACAGGTGTTCACCACCATCTCTTGTCGTCCCCCATCCAAAACCTTGATTCTTTCAATCCCCGTTAAAACTCCCCAAATCCGCCTCTTTGAATTCCCAACGTCTTTCCTGAAATTCCTAGTAGTGAAATGCCGAGTCGTGTTTATTTGCTTTATACCGTGTAGTCATCCGTCTTCCCCAGCACTTCCCCTTCCACAGATCTACCGACGTCCTTGTTTTCTACTGTTGTTGTGCTTGTGTGATTCCCTCTCCCTTTTGTCTCCCGCTCCCTTCATTGTATGTTTTATGTGTCTGTGCGTTTTCATGTTCAATGCGTTTGCTCTTACACGAGCCTCGATTCTGTATAAAAATAAAAATAAAAATAATATTTATTTATTCCACCAAACCTCGGCACGCACCCTTCCACATCATGCATTCGCTCCAGCTTACACAGTTTCACCTCGTCGTGGTTCGCTTTGATCGGTCATATCCTCTCCACCTGCACCTGCCATGCGTTATCCCGATCTTTACACATTGTTTCTACACATTTCATGATCTTCTCCTCAACATTCTTTGCCCTCTTGCTTGTCTATAATCATTCTTCTTTGCCTTTATCCATTCCATTTCATTTTAGCTCACCTGGAACGAAGTTCATGGGAGCTTATGCGATGGTGCGTCGTCCGTCAGTCAGTCCGTAAACACTTGCAACTTCTTCTCCGAAATCGCTGAACGGATTGTGACAAAACTTGGCACAAATTATATTTGTTATGTTGTCAGTGAAGTTTGCTCACGGCATTAAAAACAAATCTGGGTATAAGGGGGCTTACCGGGGTCAAAGTGGATACAGGTTTGACCCCCCCCCCCCCCCAAAATAGGAATTTCCTTTTTCCTCTGAAACTACACACATTATATCGATGAAACTTCCCCACAACCTTCATCATCCGTGTTGTACCAATGTTTGTTCAAGGCATTCGAAAAATTTAGGTCTGATGTGGTACACGGGTTTGGGGGAGGGAAGGGGGGGGTGGGTTCCCACCCCAAATAGGTATTTGTTTGTTTGTTTGTTTGTTTAAAGTCTTATGATTATGTTGGTATGACTCAACTTTCCCCATACTGCCTCGAGCGTTGCGGCTATCTCATTCCCATAGCCATCATATCAGCCTTTTCCTATGCCTGCCCCACATGCATGTCATGCCTTATGCCAGCCACCTTGTCCCTCCTCAATTTTCATCGTCATCTGTGCCATTAGTTGACTAATCAACAACATCTCCTGGTCACTTCCGGACACTATTCCATGCTATTAGCGCTGCCTTTTCCAGGGGCTGGTTAGGGGTGGGGGGGAGGTTAGAGAGGGGAGGAGAAGGTTGGATCCTGATCGCTATTGGCACCTCTACTGCAGCCCCTCCTGGTCCATCTCCCACAATGTTACATTGATATGCAGCTACCTGGGAGATTTGATCCCCCATTTCCTCCTAAATTAGACCACCAGGTCCTGGTCACCTTGGCTTGACAGAGCTGTATAATTCTTTGAAGTACAATTTCACCCGACGCTCCTTACAATTTTTGGGGCACCGCCGATAGCGTCCCATATTTGATTCCCACTCCTGACATCAATTGTTCCGGAAGCAGGGTTCTCGCTCTTTCACAAACGTGTTTCCTTTTGGTGCCAAATGGTTTGGCGGTGCCAATTGGGGTACGTAATCTCAATGCACATCAATATATATTTTTAAGACATATCACCTGCGACAAAAACTTTCAGGTTACTCAAGGCCTACACAAAGGAAAGTATAGATATTCGACGTCTATTGACATTCCTCTTGAATCGAGGAAGCTTGAGATAGAGGGGAAAGCAGGATGCAGGTAAGCTGCTCCAGAGTAATGCCTTGTGGGGAAAAATAAAAAGAAGAATACCTTATCGTCTTACTCCTTGGGACAGATATAGTGTATGGATGGGAAAAAGATGTGTTGAGTGACTGAAAGAATGCTCGGGTGGAAGAACCTGATGGACCCTCAGAGCACATTCCGTTGAAATATCTGTCGCAACAAAGCGGCAGAATGAGAGAGGTTCCAAGGATGATGCCAACTCCTGTCCCACCAGAATGGCAGCATGCTGCTGGATTCTGTCATTAAGAGAAAGGTGACAGGCCGGCACACCAGCCCAAATATGGCAATGATACTCCATGACAGGACGTACAGTGGCCTTGTATAGATGGAGCAAAGCAGCTTGAGAAAGGTATCGCCGAGCACGAAATAAGCTGCCAAGGTGCTGTGATGTGCTTTCAGCTCCACCAGGGATGTACTTTTCCCAGCTGAGGTTTGAGCTGATATCCAATTCAAGCCGACAGATAACAGGGAGTTCCTGCAAAGGTGAAGAATCCGTAGACAGGGTCGGAAAACAAGGTGCTCTTGAAGTAAATACAAGCAGACAAGTGGGTCATTTCTGGTTGAGAGCAACAAGCCAGTCTTTTCCCCAGTTCATCACACTCTCCAGGTCCTGATTGAGAGTGGTACTTGAATGGTCACGGGCAGGGAAATCGAGGGGAGGTCTCGGGGAGGGGGGCGGGAGTCACTGCCTCGGGGCCCGAGCTTCTCCTATTATGTTTTTTAAACAGTAAAATGAAACCAAACCCCTCATCGGCTGATCCTCATTTCCTCATCGTTACGTTTAAACCCAGAAGCTGATTTTGTTTTTTCTTGCCGAAACAAAACAACATTCGCTGCTGTTAATGGTGCTGTTTCAAATTTTACAGAAAATGGTTATTAACCAGAAATGAGCGTTACAAAGAAATGCGTTTGTATCCGCTTTGTCCAAAAATTATAATCAATCATCTTCTCACGTTTTCATCTTCTTCTCATGTTAGGGAGAAATAGTGTTAAATAGTCGAGTGTGCGAATTGACTCGATCGGTCCGAACATCCCGCTATCTCCTCTATTTTCGATCAAACGGCAAAATAAAAGTGACCATTTGTTTTTAAAAAGTTTTTTGTTTTACATTCAAGAAATGTTCCTTAAAAAGTTATAAAAGAGATAAACGATAAAGATTTGAGAGATCTCGCGAGATCTTGGAGACGACGTCACGAATTTTCGAAGCTGTACACGATCTCCACATTTTCAAAGTTAAGTCATTGGTCACAATTGTATTTTGTCGAAACTGCATTTATCGTTCGATGTGTGAACCATAGTGTGTCCCTTGGAAGTTTCTCTGTGTTAATCTTTCATAAATTAATCGTTTCTGTTTGCTGTGTGTGTTGCGGCCTTGCCTCAGGCTTTCCCCGTCAAAGTTTGTTCCTTCCTTCGCTGTTTTTGCGACGTTTTTAGATTTTCCCTTCTCCCCCAACCTTCCCTGAACATCTACTCTTTGTCTAACCTTGTAACCCCACCCCCACCCCCACCCCCCAAAAAAACAAAAAAAAAACAACAAAAAAAACTTTTATTTCCCTTTCTCCTCATGTGCTTTTGTCCCATTGTGCACCTCTGTCCACATGATCCCCTTGCCTTCCACCTTTTCCCCTGTTCACGTGACTCATGGTTGTCCCTCAAGGCCCTCTCCCCATTGGTATCTTTGTGAATATAAGATTGTTCTTCACGGTTCTGTTTAAGTATGTTTAGACTTTCCCCCGCAGTGTTTTATTCAGTGGTTTATTACAACACGCTGTTTTTCTTCCTATTTAAAAGGCTCCTTTCAATTTCCTCTCCAACGCATTCCAATCCAAAAAAATATTCAATCTCTTATAATTATTTCTCATGACATGCTCTAAAGTCTCATTCATTCCACCCCTGCTCCATCGTTCTTAAACGGATCGCTAACTTGAAAATCACAATAAACCCAATTTGTTCTAAATGTTCATCTTTCATTAATCATCCACTTTCTAAACTCCCCCCTCGCCCCTCCCCTCCAAATCTCCCCCCTTGCCCCTCCCCTCCAAATCTCCCCCCTTGCCCCTCCCCTCCTAAACTCCCCCCTTGCCCCTCCCCCCGAAACTCCCCCCTTGCCCGTCCCCTCCTAACCTCCCTCCTTGCCCCTCCAAATCTCCCCCCTTGCCCCTCCCCTCCAAATCTCCCCCCTTGTCCCTCCCCTCCAAATCTCCCCCTTGCCCCCCCCTAAACTCCCCCCTTGCCCGTCCCCTCCTAACCTCCCTCTTTGCCCCTCCAAATCTCCCCCCTTGCCCCTCCCCTCCAAATCTTTCCCCTTGTCCCTCCCCTCCAAATCTCCCCCCTTGTCCCTCCCCTCCAAATCTCCCCCCTTGCCCCTCCCCTCCTAAACTCCCCACTTGCCCCTCCCCTCCTAAACTCCCCCCCAACCCCTCCCCTTCAAATCTCCCCCCCCCCCCCCCCACCGATCCCTACCAAATTCTCCCTCCTCCCACCTCCTCCTCAAAGCTGCCTCCTCCCCACTTCATCTCCCTTTTATCTCATACCTCCACCTCCCCCAACCTTCTACTTTCCTCTGCCCCCCCTCAAACAACCCCTCACTGTGCCTCATCCCATCACCATCAAACCTTTTGTCCTCATCATCCTTCCCTTTCTTGTAACTCTTCTGTAATCTCTGACACACTAACAACTGCTCTTCCTACCTCCCCCTCTCATCCTTCATCTGACACTACCCCTCCCCTGTCCTGCACCCGATGCTCCCCCTCTCTCCTCATTAACAGTATGGACCTCAAACATCCGGGGCCTTCGCTCAAACCTGATTGATCTCTCCATTCAGGTTGCTTCTGACAAAACAGACTTGATCTGCTTAACAGAAACTTTCCTCCTTCAAGATGTCTCTGATTCCTTAATATCTCTTCCTGGTTACTCCCTCCTCCGGTATGATAGAGCTGAGCCTCGTCCTGGTGGTGGTGTGGATATTTTTTTTAATCAAAAACTCTTCCTCACTCTCCTTGCACTGCCCTCTCTCCACCCCACCCCCAGGAGTACCTCTGGCTACGGCTTCCTCTCCGCTCCCACCTTTTGTTCATATGTGTTCTGTACCATCCTCCAAACAGTGAAGACTCCATTTACCTTTCGCTGTCGGACAACATGGACCAACTTCGACAAACTCATCCAAACTCTCTCTTCTCCTCATCCAAACTCTCTCATGTGGTGACTTCAACTGTCACAATGCCACCTGGCTGGGTGTGGGTTCCTCTCTCACCAGCCATGGCACTTCAGCAAAGGACTTCTGCGACTCATTGGGACTGACACAATCTGTCAATTTCCCGACCCGTATCGCATTCAATGGAGTATCTTCTCTTCTGGACTTGGTTATGACAAACTTCCCTGCAAATGTCTGCTGCTCCAATCGGTTCTTCTGATCATGTGCTTGTTAAAGTGGACATCTCTCTGGCCATTCTCAGACAGCCTCCTCAGCGCCGAGTAATCTGGCATTTCACTCAGGCTGACTGGCACGGTCTGCAAGCAGACATCAATCATCTGGACTGGTCTCCCATCTCTACTGCCTCTGACATCAATTCTTCCTGGGAATTCTTCCAAAGCAAGCTGCTGTCTCTCATGCACAGATTTATCCCATCTCGTCTTCAGTTGTCTTACCCTTCCTCCCGTTCATGGTACACTGAATCTTGTGGTGAGGCAGTTGCCCTGAAACTACTTGCCTTTGCCTCTTGGAAGGCAAATCCAACTGAAGGCAATCTCAGTTCCTTCCACCAAGCTCGGAACTAGTGTGCGTCTACCCTCAGGAGTGCCAGGAAACACTATCTCTCCACACTCAAGATTGAACTCTCAAACCTGTCTCCTTCCTCCAAATCCTGGTGGCATCTGGTCAAATCCGTTTCTGGTGTTTGTTGTTCCCCCTCCATCCCCTCCCTTACCTCAAATGGCTACACAGTTGACACCGCAAGTGACAAAGCCGAATGCCTCAACTCCGTGTTTGCCTCAAAATCTTGTGTCCCAAACCCAACTCTCTTTGTTCCCACCTTTCCCAGTCGAACCCAACTGCTCCTGGACTCTATGTCCTTCTCTCCTGACAAGGTGGAGAAGTTTTCATAAAACCTTGACTCCGATTCTGCAACTGGACCAGACGGCATCAGCCCACGGGTCCTAAAATCCTGCTCTGCAGCTCTCTATCTCACCCTCTCTCTCTGTTCTTTTCACCCTCTCTCTCTGTTCTTTTCACCCTCTCTTTTGCTCAAGGTCATCTGCCAGCATCTTGGAAATCAGCAAACATTACCGCTTTACACAAAAAGGTGCAAAAACAGATCCTTGCAACTACAGACCAATCAGCCTGCTTCCAATTATCAGCAAAGTCATGGAATCCGTCATTGCTTCGGATATCAAATCCTTCATATTCTCCAATGGCTTGATCTCTGATCTTCATTTTGGATTCAGAACAGGTCATCCTACTCTGGACATGTTGCTTCTGCTGTCTCAACAATGGATAGAGGTCCTCAATGCCAAACAGGAAATCAGAGCTGTCTCGCTTGACATATCACGTGCCTTCGATATGGTCTGGCACCCAGGTCTGCTCACCAAACTCTCCTCCTATGGTATCCATGGAAATCTCCACTCATGGCTTACGGACTTCCTCTCTGGTCGAAGGCAACGTGTGGCCCTGAATGGGTTTCTCTCATCTCCCCTGCCTGTTCTGGCTGGAGTTCCCCCAAGGTAGTGTTCTGGGCCCTGTGCTATTTCTGGTCTTCATCAATGATCTCTCCGACTCTCTGTAAAATCCTCTCCATCTCTTTGCTGATGCCTCCACTATCTGCCCCTCCATTCCTCATCCCTCAGATTGGCAGTCTGCAGCCACTCTCTGCAGACCTGGACACAATCACAGACTGGTCAAAGAAGAAGAACATGTCTTTCAATCCTGACAAATCTCACACTCTTACTATGTCTCTCCAAAAAGACCGACTGGAAAACCCTCCCATCTACTTTCTCAACAATCCTCTCCAAGATGTTCTGTCGCTCAAGCTTTTGGGTCTCACTATCTGCCATGATCTTTCTTGGGAAAACCACATTTCCAAGCTGGCCTCCAAAGCCAGTCGCCGACTGGGCATCCTCCATCGTGCGAAGTCCTTCCTTGGCACACCTGATCTCCTCACCACATACAAGGCTTTCATCTGCAGCTCAATGGAATACTGTTCCCCCCTCTGGGCCGCTGCTCCTGCCTCACACCTAGCTCAGCTTCATGCTGTTGAAACCAAAGCTTTCAGAATCATTGGAATCTCCTGCGATGAAGCAAACTCTGAGGGCCTTTCACTCACTCACCGCAGGCAGGTTGATGGTCTTTCTGTCTTTTACCGACTCCTCTCCGGCCTTGCTCCCCCAGCTCTCTCTGTGCTCTGTCCCCGTAATATTCCCACAGGTCGCACAAGATCTGCCAGCAACCCTCTTATGGTTAAACTGCCAAAATCTAGGCTCTGCTCACCTTCACTCTTTCATTCCACTTTTCTCCCACCTCTGAAACAAACTCCCACACTCCCTTCAATCCCACTCCTCCCTGCAGGTCTTTAAAACAGCTGTTCACCACCATCTCTTATCTTCCCCCATCCATCCATCCATCTTCCATTATTCACTTCTGGGTCATTCGCCTAGCAGGCTGAGCTGAGTCGGTCGTCCTGTGTATTTGATCGATTCTGTTGGATGTAGCGTGTGCTGTCGTGTTGTGCTTTGTGTGAATGATTGTGATGGATCCCTGTTTCGTTTCCTGGCTTATGGCGGCGTGTCTGCCCATGAGATTTGCAGTACTTTGGTTTTTCTCGCCACCAAGTTGAAAATTTCGAACTGTAAGTACCCGCCATGTTTTTTTGTTGAGCCTCACGCGGCCCCGGTGTGCACCTCTCAAGACAGTCCTTTTCCCCGTCTCGCCCCATCGCCCGCCCCATCGCTCATCCCACTGCTCGTCCCATCGCACGCCCCATCGCCCGGCCCATCGCACGCCCCATCGCATGCCCCACGGCTCTCCCCACGGCTCTCCCCACCTCTGCACGCAACGCTGCATGTACCGAGCTCGACTATTCGCTCTAACTCCTCCATCCCGAGGCCTATTCGCGACACGCGGCAAAAACTTTTGTCTTTAACCAACACCACTTGATTGACTCCTGGACTCCTGTCAGGCCTCAGAGAACTTGAAATCAGCATTGGTCTCCCGAGAAAACGCACAAAGCGAGGCGGGAGGAGAAAGCAGAGAAAAATACCGATTGTGATTTCTCTTCGTGACCAGCGACGGCCCGGCCCACATTTTAATAATTCCTGCGAAAAAGTGTCCCCTGTCAACTTCAATAACCTCATCTATCCCTGTAGAACCTACACAGCACCAAAACAACACCGTTCTGACCTGTCTATCACCTTATTCAATGCTCAGTCAGTGAGTAGTCCTGAAAAGCGAACCAAAATTACCTCTTTTGTTCAAGATAATGATATCGATGTGCTTTTTCTGACCGAAACTTGGCTCCGACCCAGTGGCGACGAAGTGAGGTGTGCTGATCTCACCCCACCTGGATACACCCTGCAGTCATATTCCTCGCTCCTCCAGGGGTGGGGGCATGGCTGTTATTTACAGAGACAACTTCTCTCCCTTTGTCTCCTTCACCACGACTTTTTCGTTTGACCATTCATCCTATGATCTAGCCCATGTCACCTTCACTCTGTCAGAAAACACTCTTCATTTCTTCTGCCTCTACCGACCTCCACCTAACCGGAAAAACAAGCTTACTGACTCTATGTTCGTGACCCAGCTTCCTAATCTGCTCGACTACTGCAATACTCTTCCTGGTTTCGTCTTGATTCTTGGAGATTTCAACGTCCACTACGACCAACCCCAACATCCTCTCACTTCAAAGATCATTGACCTTTCTACTTTTAGTCTGTCTCAGTCTGTCTCCCAACCTACACATGTTAAAGGACACATCCTGGATTGGTTAGTGCACAGATGCGATGATCAGTTGATGCAGTCCATGTCAGTGACCTGTGCTATCACCTCGGACCACTTCTGTGTCACCAGCCACCTGAGTATTGCTGTTCCTCGTCTTCAGCCCACCTTCATCACTGCCCACAACATTCGTGCCATCGACTGTTCCACCTTTAAAGAGGACCTTCACACCCGTCTCTCTGGCCGTTCCTATGTCACTGCAGAAGACCTCGACTGTTGCCTCCGCACAGCGTTGGACTGTCATGCTCCAGCGACATGGCGCGCCGTTCCAAGACGCAGGAGTACTCCGTGGTTCAGCGCAGTCAGCGACGAAGTCAGGGCTGCCAAAAAGGAATGACGACGTGCCGAAAGACAGTGGCTGAAGACTGGCCTCACAGTCCATAAACAGTTGTATAACATAGCTAAAAGACTCGTCATAAAAATCATTCTGAAAGCAAAAACGTCATATATTTCTGATCGGAGTACTAGGAGCTCCTCCTGCAATCAGCTGAACGATGCTAAAACAGAGTCTTATGATTGTAAGATCGCACAGATGTCCTCTACAATGTTCACTTCCTACCACTATTCATGTTGGTGAAACCGATGTAAAGTTTGTTTCTTCGGCCAAGAACCTTGGTGTGGTTTTCGACAAACATGACATTTTCCAAGCAAGTACTTCAAACTTGCAAATCAGCATACTTTCAGCTACGAAAGATCGCATCCATTCGCCACTTTCTTACTCCTCAAGCTGCTCTAACTCTGGTCTGTGCCCTTGTCCTCTCAAGGCGAGACTATTGTAATTCTTTGTATGCTGGCTGCCCTCAGTTTCTCTTGGATAAGTTACAAAAGGTTCAAAACTCTGCCGCTCGTCTTGTCTGTAAGGCGAAGAAGTCTGACCATGTTACTCCGCTTCTTGAATCTTTACACTGGCTGCCTGTCTCTGCTCGTGTGCAATACAAAATTTGCACACTATGTTATAAATCATTGTGTGGAACGGGACCTCACTATCTCTCCGATTTGCTCACTCTCTCTGAACCTCGGCGACGGCTTCATTCAAGTGACGACTATGACCCTAGAGCCGCCGCGCACCAGGCACCAAGTCGTTTGGCGAGAAATCCTTTTCCTTTGCTGCACCTCTGCTCTGGAATGACTTGCCTTCCTCTGTTCGACATGTTGACTCTCTTCCTGCCTTTAAAACCTCCCTCAAAACCGATCTGTTTCACAAGTCTTTCAAAGTCCAAGTCCTGTTTTCCCTTTGGTTTGAGGTGGGACAGAGATCGAGAGTATGTCTGTGTACATGTGTGGGGGAGGGAGGGAAGGAGGAAGGAGAGTACACATCTGTGGGTTTTGAATGGGGAGGGAGAGGAATAGGGCAAGAGTGAAGGTGTGTCTGTGTGTGTGTATGTTTGTGTGTGTGTGTGTGTGTGTGTGTGTGTGTGTGTGTGCGGTGTGTGTGCGTTCGCATGATAATGTAAAGCACCATGAGGGTAGTTTACTCTGCTTGATGGGGCTATATAAGACTCCTTTATTATTATTATTATTATCCAAAACCTTGATCTTTTCTACCACCGCTAATTCACCCCAGATACACTTTTTTTTAAATTCCAACTTCTTTCCTGGAAGTCCTTGCAGTGTTCATGTGTTTTATACCTCTCCCAACTCCCCCCAAGCCCTCCCCCTCCCACATTTCTGCCGATGTCCCTGCTCTCAAATGTTCTGTTTGTGTCCTTCCCCCTCTCTCCCCAACTTGTCTACCGCTCCCCTTATTTTGGTGTTTTATGTGTCGGTTTGACTTTTTGTGTGATTCGTCTTCGCTCTTTCACGAGCATCGATCTTGTATACAAAAAAAAAAAGGGAAAAAAAGGGTGGGGTGGGGGCCCGAGGTTATTTGCCTCGGGGCCCATGCTGGCTCTCGACACCACTGGTCATGGGTAGGAGGAGACAAGGTTCCTGAGTAGGTAGTATATAGTGTTGAGTACAACAACAACAACAACAACAACAACAGGCATTTTAAGGCCATTTCCCTGGAAGAGTGGGGGTTAGCCTTGCGCTCCCCATGACAATCTTCTCCATTTTGCCCTATTTACTGCATCTCCCCTTGTTAAACCCCTTGCCCGCATTTCTTCTTCGACCATTTTTAGCCAAGTCTTTCTTGGTCTTCCCCGTCCTCTACTTCCTTCTACATTCATTTCCATCACTCTTCTCAACCAGTCACTTTCATCCTTCCTCAACACATGACCAAACCATCTCAAACTGTTTCTCCTCACAGCATCCATCACAGGCTCTATTCCCATCATCTTTCGCAATTCATCATTTGTCTTCCTCTCTCTCAACGATACTCCACACATCCACTGAACCATTCACATTTCCACACTTTCCAACCTTTGTTGCTGCTCTACGTTCATTTCCCATGTCTCGCTCCCATAAATCATAACACTTCTCACACATGCGGCATACACCTTTCCCTTCAGCTTTAAGGACACTCCCCATCTCGTCAGCATGCCACTCAGTTCCCGAAACTTCTTCCTTGCACATCTCACTCCAGCAACCATTGCCGAGTCTGATCCACCTTCTCCATTCAGCATGTCTCCTTGGTAACAAAATGTTTTCACACCTTCCAGCTTCACGCCGTCTCCAAGATCCAACTCAACATTTCCTCCATCTGCAGCTCCCTCTGTGCACACCTTACACTTGAATGTAGCTGCCACACTTGTTAATGACCCTCTCAAACCACTACATTTTTGATGAACCCAGTCAGCGCACATTGTACTTTGAATGGAATTCACTCCGACACCCTTCCTGCTAACAGCACACGGCCCTTTCCCAGTTCTTTCCACCTCACCACGTGCTTTCCCACTTGCTATCACCTTCGTTTTTCCGATATTCACCTTCAGACCTTTTGACTGCATACATTCCTTCCACTTGTTCATCTTCTCCTTCAGTCCATCCATACTTTCTGCAATCAACACCAGATCATCTGCAAACAAGAACTCTGACAGTAAATCCTCCTTTACGTTCCGAGCCAGCACCTCCATCATAGCTACAAATAGTAGTGGACTTAGTACCGACCCCTGATGCACTCACACCTTCACCTCAAACTCACCACTGTTCCCGTCCTTCGTCCTTACAGCTGTGCGCGCTCTTTTGTACATTGCCATCACTACTCTGATCAACCATTCCTCCACTCCTAACTTCCTGAATACCCATTTCACTACTTCACTTGGAACCCTATCGAATGCTTTCTCCAGATCAACAAACCCAAGAAACAACTTCTTCCTCTTCTCCATGTACTTCTCCTGCAACTGCCTCACAATAAAAAGCACGTCTGTCATTCCTCTTCCTGGCATAAATCCAAACTGCATTTCATCAATCTTCACTTTCTTCCTTATCCTCCTCTCCGACACCCTTTCCAACACCTTCATTCCATGCTCCAATAACTTTATCGCTCAATACGAGCCACAGACCAGAGGGTCACCTTTCCCCTTGTATAGAGGGACGAGGGTACTCAGTTCCCAATCCACGAGAATGCAGCCTTCTTTCACCACCAGATCGCAGATCTCTGTCATTCTCTTCACACCCAAATTTCCCGCTGCCTTCAACATATCTCCCACAACTCCCGTCGGCCCTCCCACTTTTCTACGCTTCATTGCTTTTATCGCTTCCTCAACTTCCTTCTCGGTTATCTTCTCTGCCGGTCCTAAAACTGGGTTACTCTCCATGTTACCATCCCATTCATTCTCTGCATTCAACAGTATTTCCATATATCTCTTCCATCTTCCTTTAATTCCATCTGGGTCCACCTGTTGAGTCCATCTGTTGAATCATCTGCCTAAATGCTTAATTGAGAAAGATACAATGAGGCAGATCATTGATATATAACATGAACAATATTGGACCTAACACAGACAGACAGACACCTGAGGACTCACATTCGTATTACGGAAAGGGGATTACTGTCCCTCATGTACCACAGATATTTGACGATTTAGAATGAAGTCAGTGATTGTATTAAGCAATTTTCAAGAAATGTCAGATTATTTTAGCCTTTGAGATGTCGAGAGCAACAGCCCTGGTTTTTCCACAATGATCTGAAGTCCCATTCACTTATTCAGTGATTCGGGATAGAAAATCACCAGTAGACCTTGACTGTCTAAAGCCATACTGAACATCAGTTTGGAGGTTGTGGGTTTCCAGATGAGTCATAAGTTGTTCTATCAAGGACTCAAAGACTTTGGTCATAATGGTTAGAAGGCTAACAGGCCGATAGTTATAAGGATCTGATTACTCACTGTTGCCTTTAAAGACAGGGACGACAGAAGCCTGCTTCCAGCTAAGTGGAAACACATACTTTGACATGCACAAGCAATAGAGTTTTGAGAGAACAGAAGATAGCTCAAGTGAACACATCTTCAAAGCAATTGTAGGGATTCTATCTGGTGCAGTAGATTTTCAAATGTCAGGCCTTTGAATAATCTTAGCAACTTTCCTGGGTGTGCTGATGATAGTGGAAAGCCTGGTATAAATACGGGAAGGGCAAACAGGCATTGTTTGTCTGTGGTCTTCAAGTGTGGTGTTTGTAGCAAAAGCTCAGCAAAGAGGTTGACTTTATTAATAGTTGAAGTAAGCACTTCAGGGCGTGAACAAACTTTGGTACATCACGGGTGATGAAGGTTGTGATCAAGTTTCATCGAAATCATCTGTGTAGTTCTAATTTGGGGGGCTGCATTGGGTCAAACCTGGACCCTCTTTGACCCCCAGTAGACTCCCTGAGACCTCCATTTTTTTTAATGCCGTGAACAAACTTGAGTTCCAACACAGAAAATATAATCTTAGCCAAATTTGGTCACAATCCCATCAACAGTTTTGGAGAAGAGGTTAAAATTTTTCGGACAGACTGACGACGCGCCATCCCATAAGCTCCCCGGAAATATGTTCCAGTTGAGCTAAAAAGTAGTATATCGTTACCTTGTACCCCACATCAAAAACCCATTCATATTAGACAATACAAAACTGTACCAATAGAGATTATACAAGTTAAAAGAACACAAAAAAACAATGGTAGAAGATCAAGATATTTGTTGACATGCGATGTCGTATTAAAAATGTCACATACCAGACATGGGTCTTGATGTTTCATGCTGAGAGCGGAGGCTGCAGACATCACTGAACTCGATTCCAGAGAACCCAGAAACGTTGTCCCGGTGCACATTTTGGGATCCGAAAATCTTTTCACACAAACTGGAAAGTTCCCGAATAACATTCTCCAAGTTGACGAAAATGCTTCCCAAAAGAGAAGAACCAGCAATCTGGACATCTTGCGGCTTCGAAAAAGAATTCATAAATTTACAGAAGTCAGTATACATTGCAAATTGTAATTTCTCTTTGGAGAGAGAGAGGATCTCGGTCCGCAATGCATCCGACTCAGTACAAGCCCGAATAACCTTCCGATTCTCAATTCCAAGCTTATCTATCACTGCTTGGGCTGTTTCTGCTCTCAGGCCTCGGGACTTGAGCCATTCGAAGAAGCTCTTCATTTCACTGATGACCTGCCAAGGATACAATGCTTATGTTAATCACAGAAAAGTTATGCTTGTTATATTCTTTACTCTGTTTGGAATTTTTGTGAGTTATTTCCATTGCCAATCCAATCAATTATGTTATCCAATAAATGCGGGCTTTTCCATAGTTTGTTCACCGCTGTGTCCCATTTTGTAAGTTTTCTTATCAATCAGCATCTAATGAATGTGAGTTTTTATATACAGAAACAAAAATAAACCCCGAGTAAACTAGGAGTCCATTCGGCTCATTATGCTGCACCACACCAACACCAGACCAAGATTATCTGCCAAAACGATGCAGTTTCATTTGGGGAATGAGGGGGGACATGTGCCTGAGATGATGTGGCACGACCAGGGATATACCAAGCACATCAAATACAAATGGGGAAATACAATTATTTTAATTGTTTAAATTAAAAAAGAGAAAAGCAATATTTTGTGTTATTTTTTCAGAGGTGGGTGGGGGTGGGGGGGGGGCAGTGTGGGAGGGGATAGGTTTGGGTGATGGCTGTTCGTGGATGACAAGCACACAACATCAAACACACACCATCCCTTGACGAGACCTCCCACAGACACGTCACTCCACTCAGATGCACACAATCACCCAATCCCTACTCAAGTCACAAACGTCTTGCCAATATCCCGATGCTCTTCTATCTCTAAAGCTTCCAGGTACCTATCTAATCATAATTTAAACTTATCTCTTGGTTCTGTTGGCACTGCCTTTCTAGGAGACCATACCATGCATTAACTACTCCCGTGATTCTTAACCTGGGTTCGACCGAACCCCAGGGGTTCAGTGAGCCAGTCTCAGGGGTTCGGCGGAGGTCCTCCGAAAAGCATTGCAATTTGTTTTTTTTTGTTTTTAGTTTTGTATCAATTTTGAATCTAAGTGTAATTACGCTTATTATTATTATTATTATTATTTTGTTGTGTATGTTACGAACGAATGGAAATGTTATTTGTAATTGTATTCCCATCCCATTCATGGTTTCTCTGGTCTGTGTTTAAGATAAGTTGTTTCACACTGACTGTCGTAAGTTGAATCAATGAGCAACTTGCTAATTATTCTGTTGATGATGCTTACTTGCTTACTTACTTACTGGATTTTGGACTTTGCAGGTGTTCGGAAATTCCAGTGAATAGCCTTGATTAGCTTGCCGTGTGCTGTGCGTCATTGGTCGCGCCTTACTTTGGAGTTACTGATTAATTGAAAAGTAAGTTAGAAATGTTTGTGGATATGCAGGGAGGGTTCAGAGTTATATTAAAGTCAAAAGTGGATGGTGATTATAAAATATGATTGAATTACTCAGAAAATTAGGTGGAGGTGATATAACTCCTTTGGTCATAATTAAAAACTAACAATTCGCAGTTTTCTGTGTAATATTATAATGGGATTTGAGGTGACAGAGTTGAGTAGATAATAAATCGCGTCATCGTAACTATAAGTTCTGTTTTCTTCGTTAAAATTTCTCAGTTTTCATAGGGGTACTGATTATATTTAAGCATGTTCCCTTTTTAATTTTTGTCATATAATTATTTGCCCGAACTCAATGAAGATCAGTTTGTTACTTTTTTTTTTTTTGCAGTATGTCGAGCAAAAAAAGGAAGTGGTCGGAGGATTACGTGCGGTACAGGTTCACGTGTTTGATGGAATGGGATGGAAGTCAGCGTCCTCAATGCATTCTTTGCAATGTCAAGTTGAGTAACTCCAACCTCGCAACAGCAAAACTAAGGGAACACTTCAAAAAACTGCACGGCGAGGGGCAGTACAAAGACGCAATGCTGGATGAATTCAAATTGAAGAGAGTCCGATTCGACACAAGTGCTACCTTGCCCACTCTCGGCTTCGTTCCAATTGACAAACCGATCCTCACCGCGTCGTATGAAGTTGCATACTTGATCGCAAAGCAGGGCAAACCGCACACCGTTGGCGAGACACTCATCAAACCGGCCGCATTGAAGATGGCCAACATCATGCTGGGAAAAGCTGCTGAAAACAAGTTGTCTCTCGTTCCACTCTCAAATGACACCATTAAATGCAGAATCGACGACATGAGCGACGCAATCCTCGCCCAGGTAGTTGCAGATTTAGTCGCGAGCCCGACAAAATTCAGCCTTCAACTCGACGAGACCACCGGCGTTTCGAATTTGAGCCAGCTCATCTTATTTGTGCGTTATGTCAAATGAGACGAGATCAAGGAAGACTTTCTGTTCTGCAAACCTCTCACAACAACGAAGGAGGCAGGTGACATGAAGAAGCTTGTGGACGACTTCTTCAGAAGCAACGGCCTCTCATGGAACATGGTGTTTGCAGTTTGCTCGGACGGAGCTCCAGCCATGCTGGGATGCAACTCCGGTATTGGAGCACTGGTGAAGGCCGATGCACCACACATCATCGTCATGCACTGCATCTGGCAACAGACACGCGCTGGCATAAAAAACCCTGCCTCCAAAACTGGCCAATGTTCTGAAAATCGTCGTTGAAACTGTGAATTACATGCAAAGCCGTGCTCTGAATCATCGCATCTTCAAAGAGCTGTGCAATGAAATTGGCTATGAATTTGACGTCCTTCTCTACCACTCTAACGTTCAATGGTTATCACGAGGGAAGGTAGTGAGCCGTGTTTTTGCCTTGCGTGTAGAATTAGCTCTGTTTTTGCGAGAACACCAGCATTGCCATGCAACACACTTCCAAGAGTCAGAGTTCATCCTTGCATTGGCGTACTTGGCTGTCATCTTCGACGCACTCAATCATCTCAATTGCCAGATGCAGGGCGATGTAGTGAATGTCATCGAATCTGAAGAAAAGCCGAGCGCTTTCCGAAAGAAGTTACCGTTGTGGAGGCGGCGAACAGAGAACTACAACTTTGCGAAGTTTTCGCTACTGGACGAGTGCGTGAGCGGGATCGAAGATGAGTCTGAAGTTGGAGGCACTGCTGTACTGGGGGAGCTGAAGCAAGCGATTGCCATGCACTTGGATCAGCTGGGAAAGTCATTCGACGGCCACTTCCCCGACCAAGAGCAATACCCAGCATGGGTGCGGCAGCCATTTACTTTCGACGTTGCAACGGCAGATGTCAACGACCAATACCTCGACGACCTCATCAAACTTCAGCAGAGCCAGACTCAACAACGACTCTTTGGCACAACAACGTTCTCAACGTTTTGGTGCCGCCAAATGGAAGGGTATCCTCACATCGCCAAAATTGCCCTTGAGATCCTCATGCTGTTCGTCACAACGTATCTCTGCGAGCATGCGTTTTCGAAACTGGTGGACATTAAAACAAAGAAAAGGAGTAGGCTTGCATGCAAAAATGATTTGAGGGTGGCCCTTGCCAAAACAAAACCACGCATTTCCCAAATTGCTTTCCGAAAAGAAGAACAGAAAACGCATTAAGATGCAATTCTTCTTAATTTTTTGGTCAAATTTGAGGGGTTCCGTGAGTTTTCGGTGGGTTTCCTTAGGGTTCGGCGCCTTTAAAAACGTTAAGAACCACTGTCCTATGGTATCCATGGAAATCTCCACACATGGCTTGCGGGCTTCCTCTCTGGTCGTAGGCAATGTGTGGCCCTGAATGGATTTCTCTCATCTCCCCTTCCTGTTCTGGCTGGAGTTCCCCAAGGTAGTGTTCTGGGCCCTGTGCTATTTCTGGTCTTCATCAATGATCTCTCCGACTCTCTGGAAAATCCTCTCTATCCCTTTGCTGATGACTCCACTATCTACCGCTCCATTCCTCATCCCTCAGATCGGCAGTCTGCAGCCTCCTCACTCTCTGCATACCTGGACAAAATCACAGACTGGTCAAACAAGTGGAACATGTCTTTCAATTCTGACAAATCTCACACTCTTACTATGTCTCTCCGAAAAGACCGACTGGAAAACCCTCCCATCTACTTTCTCAACAATCCTCTCCAAGAAGTTCTGGGTCTCACTGGGTTTTGGGTTTTGGGTCTCACTATCTGCCATGATCGTTCTTGGGAAAACCACATTTCCAAGCTGGCCTCCAAAGCCAGTCCCCGACTGGGCATCCTCCGTCGTGCGAAGTCCTTCCTTGGCACACCTGAGATTCCTCACCACATACAAGGCTTTCATCTGCAGCTCAATGGAATACTGTTACCCCCTCTGGGCCTGTGCTCCTGCCTCACAGCTAGCTCGGCTTCACGCTGTTGAAACCAAAGCTTTCAGAATCATTGGAATCTCCTGCGATGAAGCTAACTCTGATGGCCTTTCACTCACTCACCGCAGGCAGGTTGGTGGTCTTTCTGTCTTCTACCGACTCCTCTCCAGCCTTGCTCCCCCAGCTCTCTGTGCTCTGTCCCCCTAATATTCCCACAGGTCGCACAAGATCGGCCAGCAACCCTCTTATGGTTAAACTGCCAAAATCTAGGCGCTCTGCTTATCCTTCACTCTTTCATTCCCCTTTTCTCCCGCCTCTGGAACAAGCTCCCCCACTCCCTTCAATCCTACTCCTCCCTCCAGATCTTTAAAACAGCTGTTCACCACCATCTCTTATCTTCCCCCATCCAAAACATTGATCTTTTCTACCCCTGTTAATTCACCCCAAATACATTTATTTAAAATTCCAACTTCTTTCCTGGAAGTCCTTGCAGTGTACATATGTTTTATACTTCTCCTACCTCCCCCCAAGCCCTCTCCCTCCCACATTTCTCTCGATGTCCCTACTCTCAAATGTTCTGTTTGTGTCCTTCCCCCTCTCTCCCCATCTCTCCCCATCTCGTCTAGGACTCCCCTTATTTTGTGTTGTATGTGTCGGTATCACTAATTGTGTGATTAATGTTCGCTCTTTCACGAGCCTCGATCTTGTGTACAAAAAAAATAAAAAAATAATGTGGATATTTGTTTTTGAAGCCCCTCCCAGACTGGGTGTAGCCACTCCCCTGGACAGACGTTTCACAGACAGACAGCATATTATGTATTTCAATTTAATTTGAAGGATTAAAGGTGTAAATGCAAAATTATTCCAGTATTTACCACCATTTTATCCAGTGGCTATTGCACCACCTTATCATTCCAACATGTTACAAGAAGACGCATTCTTGGGGGAAACCGCCAGGGGCATAGAAAAGGCCCCTTTATATGGTATGTCTCATGTGGCAAACTACAGAAAAGAAGGGACATTCCAAAAAATTTGATATACATACTGGACAACCATTGTGTTGTTAGGAGGAACCAAGTAATGCTCCAGAAAAGTTCATATGAAGGGGTGCCCTACATCTGGCAAATAAAATAGATTTACTTCTTCATGCAGCTGTATGAATCAAATTGGCGCCCCTTTATTGGTCTAATGGATGAGGCATTAGACTTTCAAGATGGGGATTGTGGGTTCAAGTCCCATCTGGGTTGAATAATTTTTTTCTTTATTTTTCAAATCTTTTATATCGTCTTGAATGAAGTCTTGAACGATAAACAAAATGCAGTTTGTTCGTATTTAAAACGTATTAATTCTTCAACCTGATTTTCAGCATCATTATGAGTAATGTACACAGTTGTATTGGGCCAAATTTTGAGGTACCGAAGCCCTGCAAAAATGTGTCGGCCGTGACATCATCACCAGATGTTATCGACCATCACATCAAATTTGAACATGACACTAACCATTTGAGTTCCCAAAATGAGTGATAAATGAAATATGTTCCTTTTTCAATGATAAATAAATAATACGCCAATTTTAACACACAGAGACACAGAGACACACACACACACACACACACACACACACACACACACACACACACACACACACACACACACACACACACACACACACACACACACACACGCACACGCACACACACTTAATTAATTGTACAGTATCGGTTGTTCCTAAACTTAAATAATTTAAAGGATTGTTTTAAATGATGTTAATTTTACAACATCCCATATTCAACTTTATTTAAATTGTAAACCTCAAACATAGTTTCTCCACCTAAAGCAAGAACCTTAAAATGTAAGCAATTGATTTGTTTCCCGACTGCATGGATCATCAGCTGGGCACCGTTCTTCCTCGAGGTTTCAATCCTTTCAGCCCAGGACCTCTCCAAACGGCGGATCTCGGAGACGGTGGGAGGGATTTTCGAAGCTCCACACGTGCTCCACGTTTATCGAAGTTAAGTCTGTTCACAATTGTATTTTGTCGAAACTGTGTTTATCTTTCGGTGTGTGAAGTTATTGTGTGCAACTTTGGTTGTTTCTCGGTGTTTATCTTTCATAAATTGACCGTCTGTTTGCCGTGTCGCGAGCAAGGCCTTTGCCCCGTCGCGAACAATTTGAAATCGAAGTCAAGTGATTGTTCCCATTTGTATTTTCATTAAAACTGTATTTATTTATGGTGTTGTACGTATATTGTGTCCCGACGAAGATTTTTCGGTGCAAATCTTTCATACCTGTATTGAAAATCGTGTTAAGTCGTGTCGTGTCTTGAGGCCTTGTACAGTATGCACTGTACAACCTTGAGGCTTTGTTTTTCTCTCAGTGGTCCGTCGTTTGTGATCCAATAACTTTCGTTCTCTGTATTCCCAGTCTTTTCACCCATAGCCTACTTCCTTGTGTAAATCTCAACTCAAAAGAAAAAAAAAAAAACAAAAAAAAAAAAACATTTCCTTCTCTTTTCTCATTCGTTTATTCATTCTTATTCGTTCGTTCGTTCTTCGACCACGTGTTTCTCCCCCATTTCCCCAGATAGTTTTCACTCATTAACCTTCAATGTTTACACTTTCCCCTCAAGTTATGTATTCCGTCATATTTTATAACACCTTTTTCTTCTTCTTCTTTAAAAGGCTGCTTTCGACTTGCTCACCAAATCAATTCATCCCCAAAAAAATATCCATCTCCTATAGTGCCTTTTTTCTACATTCCCTAAACTCTCCTGCACTCCATCCTCCATCCAGCGTCCTAAAACGTATTTTTAACTCGAAGGTCACAAGAAACTCATTTTGCAATAAATGTTCGTTTCCCATAAATCGTACACTTTCAAAAATCCAATCTCACCCCTCCCCTCCTAATCTTCCCCATAACCCCTCCCCTCCAAATCTTCCCCATCACCCCTCCCCTCCAAATCTTCCCCATCACCCCTCCCTTTCAAATCTCCCCCCTTGCCCCCTCCCTCCTAAACTACCCCCTCACCCCTCCCCGCCAAGACGCCCCCTCGCCCCTCCCCTCCTAGACTCCTGCCTCACCCCTCCCCTCCAAATCTCCCCCATATCCCATCCCTTTCAAATCCCTCCCCTTGTCCCTTCCCTCCCAAACTCCCCCCTCACCACTCCCCTTCAAATCTCCCCACCCTCATTGCTTCTCAATTTCCCCCCTCTCACTCCCCCTCCTCAAAGCGTCCTCCCCGCTTCTTCCCCCTTCAAACTCTCACCTCCATCTCCCCCAACCTTCTGCCTCGCTCTTCCCCCTCCTCAAATAACACCTCATTGTGGCTCACCCAATCACCATGAAACCTTTTGTCCACCCCATCCTTCCCTTTCTCCGAGCTATTCTGAAATCTCTGACACACCTTCAACAGCTCTCCCTACCTCTTCCACCTCCTCCACATCTTACCCTACCCCTCCTCCCCCCTGTTCTGTATCTGATGCTCCCCCTTCCTCTTCATTAACGGTATGGACCTCAAACATCCGGGGCCTTCGTTCAAACTTAACTGATCTCTCCATATAGGTTGCTTCTGTCAAACCAGACGGGATCTGCTTAACAGAAACTTTCCACCTTTATGATGTCTCTGATTCCATAGTATCTCTCCCGGGCTACTCCCTCCTCCGGTACGATAGACCTGAGCCTCGTCCTGGAGGCAGGGTTGCTATCTTTATCAAAAACTCTCTTCCTCACTCGCCCTGCACTGCACTCTCTCCACCTCACCCCCAGGAATACCTCTGGCTACGGCTTCCCCTTCGCTCCCACCTCTTGTTCATATGTGTGTTGTACCGTGCACCAAACAGTGATGACTCCATCTACATCTCGCTGTCTGATGATATGGACCAACTTCTATCTACTCATCCCAACTCTCTCTTCCTCATATGTGGTGATTTCAACTGTCATCATGCCAGTTGGCTGGGTGTGGGTACCTCTCTCACCAGCCATGGCTCCTCAGCAAAGGACTTCTGCGACTCACTGGGACTGACACAATCTGTCAATTTCCCGACCCGGATCTCAGTCAACGGACCATCTTCTCTTCTGGACTTGGTTATGACTAACTTCCCTGAAAATGTCTGCTGCTCTTCTTCTGCTCCGATCGGATCATCTGATCATGTCCTTGTTAAAGTGGACATCTCTCTGACCATCCTCAGGGAGCCTGCTCAGCGTCGACGAGTCTGGCTTTTCACTCAGGCCAACTGGCACGGTCTTCAAGCAGCCATCAATCATCTGGACTGGTCTCCCATCTCTACCACCTCTGACATCAACTCATCCTGGGAATTCTTCCAAAGTAAATTGCTCTCTCTCATGCACAGATTTATCCCATCTCATCTTCAGTTGTCATACCCTTCCTCCCGTCCATGGTACACGGAATCTTGTGGTGAAGCTGTTGCCCAGAAACAACTTGCCTTCGTCTCCTGGAAAGCAAATCCAACGGAAGGAAATCTCATTTCCTTTCACAAAGCCCGAAACAAGTGTGTGTCCACCCTCAGGAGAGCCAGGAAACAATATCTCTCCGTTCTCAAGACCGAACTCTTATCTGTCTCCCTCTTCCAAATCCTGGTGGCGTCTGGTCAAATCCGTTTCTGGTGTTTGTTCCCCCTCCATCCCCTCCCTTACCTCAAACGGCTACACAGCTGACTCCGCACGTGAAAAAGCTGAATAATAATAATAATAATAATTCATTTATTTTGTATAGCGCTTTTCCAGAAGCCCAAAGGCGCTTTGACAGAGTGGCAAACATAATGCATAACAATACATGAAAACAACAATTGCAAAAAGACAAGAATCAATAGGGAAATATTTAAAGCAAAAGGAGGGAGAAGGAGAAGAGATAGTCAGGGGTTAAATGCTGTGGGTTGAATGTTGAATGCAGTGTTGAACAGGTGGGTCTTTAGTGATGTTTTGAATGTGGTGAGTGAGGAGGAGTCTCTGATGGTGTGAGGTAGTGAGTTCCAGAGGGTGGGAGCAGCGATGGAGAAGGCCCTGTCCCCCCAGGATCTGAATTTGGTCCGGATGGAGGGGGTCAGGAGGTTGGTACCAGCAGAGCGGAGGTTGCGGGTGGGAGTGTGTCTGGAGAGGAGGTCAGCCAGGTAGGATGGGGCCAGGTTATGGAGGGCTTTGTATGTCAAGAGGAGGATTTTGTACTGGATTCTCTGGGGGATGGGGAGCCAGTGAAGCTTGTAAAGGACGGGGGTGATGTGGTCACGGGTCCGGGAATGGGTGAGTAGACGGGCAGCGGAGTTCTGAATGTATTGGAGTTTATTGGTGATTTTTTAGGGTGAACCATAGAGGAGGCTATTGCAGTAGTCCAGACGGGAGGTGATGAAGGCGTGGATGAGGGTTTCTGCAGCCGTGGAGGAGAGGGATGAGCGGAGACGGGCAATGTTTTTCAGGTGAAAGAAGGCTGACTTTGTGATCTGTTTAGTGTATTTGTCGAAGGAAAGGGTTTGGTCAAAGATGACGCCAAGATTCCGGATGTGAGGGGAGGTGGATACTGGGATACCGTCGATGTTGAGGGCAAAGTTATGGGTGGATTTTGTGAGCGTTTTTGGGCCAATGATGATTATTTCAGATTTATCACAGTTAAGCTTGAGGAAGTTGATTTGAAGCCAGGATTTTATTTCAGTGATGCAGTTTGTCAGGATAGAGTGGGTGTCGGTGGAGACGGACTTGGTGGAGATGAAAAGCTGGATGTCATCGGCGAAGCAGTGGAATTGGAGACCATGACGGCGGATTAAGTGACCGAGCGGGGACAGGTAAAGGATGAAGAGGAGGGGGCCAAGAACTGAACCTTGGGGGACACCTTGGGGGAGGGGAGCAGTGGGGGATTTGCAGTTATTGATGGAGATGAACTGGCATCTGTCAGAGAGGTATGATTTAATCCAAGAGAGGGCAGTGCCGGTAACGTTAAAGGTGGATTCAAGTCGGGTGAGGAGGATAGTGTGATCGATGGTGTCAAAGGCAGCGCTGAGGTCGAGGAGGACGAGAATGTTGAGGTTGCCAGCGTCAGAGGAGAGGAGAAAGTCGTTGGTGATTTTGAGGAGAGCAGTTTCAGTACTGTGGTTGGAGCGGAATCCGGATTGGAATGTTTCATACAGGTTATTGGCAGAGAGATGATGTTTGAGTTGAGTGGCTACAGCGCGTTCCAAAACTTTTGACAGAAAGGGTAGGTTGGAGATGGGTCTGAAGTTGTTTAGGGTGTCAGGGTTTAGACCAGGTTTTTTTAGAATGGGGGTAACAGCAGCAATTTTGAGGGAAGGTGGGACGATGCCTGTAGACAGGGAGGAGTTTATTGTTGCAATGATAAGTGGAGAGAGAGCAGGGAGGGAGGCTTTGACAAAGCTGGAGGGGATGGGGTCAAGAGTGCAGGTGGCAGTTTTCATTCCTATGAGGAGTTCAGAGAGGTCAGTAGGGGAGATTGGGGAGAACAGAGACAGGGGATGGCAGGACAAGGGGGGGGCAGGTGGTTGGAGGGGGAGCGGGTGCGGCGGTGGTCAAGCTGTTGTAGATGTTGTCAATTTTGCGTTGGAAGAAAGAGAGGAAGGAGATGCAGTTGTCTACTGTGAATGACTGGGTGGTGGTGTTCAGGGGGCGGAGGAGTTCGTTTATTGTCGAGAAGAGTGCTTTTGGGTTTCCGGAGCCAGAGTGGATAATTTGAGAGTAGTAGGCAGAGCGGGCGCGGGAGAGGGCATCTTTGTAGTGTTGTATGTGGTCCTTGTAGGCTTGGGAGTGAACTGTGAGACCCGTTTTATTGCGGAGTCTTTCAAGTTGGCGAGCACGAGTTTTCATCAGGTGGAGTTCAGGGGTAAACCAGGGAGCAGAATGGGTGAAAGAAACTGTTTTGGTTTTTACAGGTGCAAGCTGGTCAAGGCAGGAGGAGAGAGTGTGGTTGTAGTAGTCAGTGAGGTCGGAAGGGGTGTGGAGGTCAATGAAGGGAGAAGTGGACATTTTTTCAGAGAGGGTGGATGAGAATGAGGTAGGTGAAAGAGCGTTTAGCTTACGGAAGTTGATTGTGCGATAATGCCTTGGTGTTGGGGCGGGGATGTTGATGGTCAGAGTGATGGCTAAGTGGTCAGAGAGGGTGAGGTCGGAGCCATAGAGATGGTGCAAACTTAATCCAGTGGAGCAGACAAGGTCCAAAATGTGACCACGGATATGGGTAGGAAAGTCGACATGTTGAGTGAGGTTAAAGCAGGTGAGTAAATCAGTGAAGTCAGTGGTTATTGTGGAGTCAGTGGAGTCCATGTGGATATTGAAATCACCAAGGAGGAGGATTGAGGGGGAGAGGGAACATAGCTGGGTCAGAAAGTAGGAGAAGTCAGACAGGAATGATGGGTGTGGTTTGGGAGGGCGGTAGACGACAGCCATGACTGACTGCGTGTGACCAGAGAGTTTTAAAGCCAGGTGTTCAAATGATGGAGCAGATGAGATGGAGATGAGGTTGGTCTTGATGTCTTGACGGTGGATAACGGCAATTCCACCACCTCGGCCCTCCGAGCGTGGTTTATTGACGTAGGAATATCCATTGGGTGTGGTGAGGTTAAGTGTGTAGTAGTCCAGAGGTTGTTGCCAGGTTTCGGTGAGACAGAGAAAGTCCAGTTTGTTATCCAGGATGTATTCGTTCAGGATGAGGCATTTGTTGTTGAGGGACCGGGTGTTGAACAGGGTGAGCTTGATGTTGTTTTGAACAGCAGGGATGAATTCAGGTGATTTAGCCAGGGTTCGTAGGCAGGAGGTGCGATCGTGTGGGTTGCTGTGACCAGGTGCGCTGGGACGAAGAGTGAGAGTGCGCTGAGCCGACCAGAGGACGGGGATGGAGTGATCTGATTGCAAATAAACAAACTTACGACCGAGGCCACGGTGAATGTACCTGGGTCGTCGGAGGAGTCCATTTGATTTGATGGCAGAGATGCATGATGGGGTGGAGCGGGTATTGAGCAGAAGAAGCCTTGCGGCGGAGTACCTCAGAGCCATGCCAGGCAGGAGCGAAGGGACGAGTACGAGGCCAAGGTCGAGGAGGCAAAGCGGCGAACGCAGCGGCAAACGCAGCGGCAAACGACTGCAGCCGCTAATCAAGACCACAGCGGCAAACAGCCACCGCCGCAAACAACGGCCACAAACAACGGGAGCGGGCCTGAGGAAACAGTGGAGGAGCCGGGCAGGCGAAGCCAGGAGCAGAGCCGGGACCGAGCAGAGGGCAGACCCAACGGTCAAAAATCCGCCACGACCAACAGAAAAGCAAACTATGTACAATGGCCCAGTCGGAGAAGCGGCGAACAAGTAACGCCAGCGTCCTCACCAGACCGGACCGGAAGCGGAAGTCAATGCCTCAACAAGAATGCCTCAACTCTGTGTTTGCCTCTAAATCTTGTGTCCCAAACCCATCCCTCTCTGTACCCACCATACCCAGTCATACCCTGCTGCTCCTGGACTCCGTGTCCTTTCCTCCTGACAAGGTGGAAAAGTTTCTGTCAACCCTCGACTCTGATTCTGCAACTGGACCCGACGGCATCAGCCCACGGGTCCTAAAATCCTGCTCTGCTGCTCTATCTCACCCTCTCTCTGTTCTCTTCACCCTCTCTTTTGCTCAAGGTCAACTGCCATCTGCTTGGAAATCAGCCAACATCACCACTTTGCACAAAAAAGGTGCAAAAACAGATCCCAGCAACGACAGACCAATCAGCCTTCTCCCAATTATCAGCAAAGTCATGGAATCCATCATTGCTTCGGATATGAAATCTTTCCTCTTCTCCAATGGCTTGATCTCTGATCATCAATTTGGTTTCAGACCAGGTCACTCTACTCTGGACATGCTGCTTCTGCTGTCTCAACAATGGATGGAGGTCCTCAATGCCAAACAGGAAATTAGAGCTGTCTCCCTCGACATATCACGTGCCTTCGACACGGTCTGGCACCCCGCTCTGCTCACCAAACTCTCCTCCTTTGGTATCCATGGAAATCTCCACGCATGGCTGGCGGACTTCCTCTCTAGTCGTCGTCAACGTGTGGCCCTGAATGGGTTTCTCTCATCTCCTCTTCCTGTTCAGGCTGGAGTTCCCCAAGGCAGTGTTCTGGGCCCCGTGCTTTTTCTGGTCTTCATCAATGATCTCTCTGACTCTCTCGAAAATCCTCTCTATCTCTTTGCTGATGACTCCACTCTCTGCCGCTCCATTCCTCTTCCCTCAGATCGGCAGTCTGCTGCCTCCTCACTCTCTGAAGACCTGGACAAAATCACAGACTGGTCAAACAAGTGGAACATGTCTTTCAATCCTGACAAATCTCACACTCTTACTATGTCTCTCCGAAAAGATCGACTGGACAACCCTCCCATCTACTTTCTCAACAATCCTCTCCAAGAAGTTCTGTCGCTCAAGATTTTGGGTCTCACTATCTGCCATGATCTTTCTTGGGAAAACCACATTTCCAAGCTGGCCTCCAAAGCCAGTCGCCGACTGGGCATCCTCCGTCGTGCGAAGTCCTTCCTCGGCACACCTGAGCTCCTCACCACATACAAGGCTTTCATCCGCAACTCAATGGAATACTGTTCTCCCCTATGGGCCGGTGCTCCTGCCTCACACCTAGCTCGGCTTCACGCTGTTGAAACCAAAGCTTTCAGAATTATTGGAATCTCCCGCGATGAAGCTATCTCTGAGGGCCTTTCACTCACTCACCACAGGCAGGTAGGTGGTCTTTCTGTCTTCTACCGACTCCTCTCCGGCCTTGCACCCCCAGCTCTCTCTGTGCTCTGTCCCCCAAATATTCCTACAGGTCGCACAAGATCTGCCAGCAACCCTCTGATGGTTAAACTGCCGAAATCTCGGCTCTCTGCTCACTTTCACTCTTTCATTCCTCTTTTCTCCCGCCTCTGGAACAAACTCCCTCACTCCCTTCAATCCCACTCCTCCCTCCATGTCTTTAAAAACAGCTGTTCACCACCATCTCTTATCTTCCCCCATCCAAAACCTTGATCTTTTCTACCCCCGCTAATTTCATCCCAGATCCACCTTGTTTGAAATTCCAACTTCTTTCCTGGAAGTCCTGGCAGTGTCCATATGTTTTATACCTCTCCCACCGCCCCCTTCCCATGCCCCCCCCCCCCCCCCAAAGCCCTCGCCCTCTCTCAGATCTCTCGATGTCTCCATGTCTCTCGGTCCCTGCTCTCAAATGTTGTGTTTGTGTCCTTCCCCCTCTCTCCCCATCTTGTCTACCGCTCCCGATGTTATATGTTTTATGTGTCGGTTTGTCTTTCTGTGTGATTAATGTTCGCTCTTTCACGAGCCTCGATCTTGTATACAAAAAAAAAAAAAAAAAAAAAAAAAAAAATCCACAACCTCGATCATGGATCCACATCAATTGATGGTAAATCAGTGGATCCACAACCTCAGTTGCATCCAGGCAGTCAGTCAACCCATCATTGCAACATCACTTATTCCAACTTTACTCGCAATAGGATTTAATGTGTTATCATATATTTATAACTTTCCTTACACACTCTATAATATGATAATATCATTAAATCATTCACATCTTACCCTTAAATACATCAATCGACCAAACAGCATGACCACACCACCTACCTTTCTATCAAACTCTATTTCGAATGTTCAAAATGTCATTTATAACGGTTTTTGGCATGGTGCCGTATCCTAGCAACCACTGATTCCTAGCAACATTAATTTGTAGTATATTTAATTATTATATTGTACTGTATTTACATAAAGATCTCATGAATAATATTATATTGTACTGTACTTGTATTATATTGTACTGTAATATAACATTATATTGTACACTTCGAATGTTCAAACTGTCATTTATAACGGTTTTTGGCATGCTGCCGTATCCTAGCAACCACTGATTCTTAGCAACATTGATTTGTAGTATATTTAATTTTTATATTGTACTGTATTTACATAAAGATCTCATGAATGATATTTTTACTATTCGTATTGTATTTCACTAATTCGATTTGGTGTCGTTTTGTGATTTTAAAGAAAACTTGTTTTAAACTACCAACTGCAGCTCCCTGCGCTAACATACGTCTGACTAGTTGTTGTAATTTATTGACCAGTTCAGAGCTGTGTGTGGTTGCTCTCACAGTCCTAATTATTTCACCTGCAACCGTACCATAAAATAGCTTTTTGGGAATGTTGCTGTCTAAGAAAGGCATTCGGACAATGTGGAATGGAAATGCATCTCGTTTATCAAATAATTTGGTGTGAAATTTATTATTATGGATGTCAATTTGTAATTCTAAAAAGGAAACTGAAGTGGAAGTTTGGTTTTCCTTTTTTAATTCAAGTTCTTTTGGATATATATCATCATGAAGCTGCTCAAATATGAATCCATCATTAATTGCCAACAAATCATCAATGAACCTGAAGATGTTTCCGCATCTTCGTGCAGTTGTTAATTTATTCCTGCACATGTTCTGGACCCAATCAAACTCGTACATGTGCAGAAACAAATTTGTAAAGAAAGGGGCTGGATCTGAACCCATGGGTATGCCCACTGTCTGCTGGAGTATCTTGTTGCCAAATGTAAAGAAACTGTTGTTCAGCAGAAATCGAATACTTTCTTTGAGTTTACTTTTTGAAAAACTGCATGAATATTGATTATCCTTTACAGACCAGTGTGCTCTATTTTGATATACATTAATGTATACTCTATTACCTCCTGCAAATGCTTTATCTATTGTACTATATCTGTCCAATGCGGTTACCAGCTTGTCATGTGGAATGTTTGTGTACAATGTGGAAAAATCAAAGGTTGAAAGACATTTTGCCTTACCCTTGTTGTTAATGTTGTGGACACTGTCGATTACCGGTTTGGAATTGTCAATGATCCAGAATTTCTTAATACCAGAATAAAACTTCACTTTTTCATGGTAGTTTTTTAAGCATTTATAGATTAGTTTCATTGCCGCTGTAATACTTCCCGACAAAGGTTTCAAACTACATTCTCTACTTGCGATGATGAACCTCATCTTACAAGGGTGTTTGTGCATTTTTGGGATCCAGTAAATGAATGGTAATTTATGGTGTTTATCCGGAACTAGCAGTCTTCTCACCGTTGAGTGCTTTGTATGGTGTTGTATCAAGTCTGTTTTGTTATCGTTACTTATTTTTTAGGTCTTTGAAATTCCCGTGTCTAAGCCCAATTCTTCCAAAAGTGTTTGAATGTAGAATGTTTTACATACAAATGCAATATTATTATTTGCTTTGTCAATTGGAACAATAACATATTGTGTTTGAAGCTGCCTTAAGCAATCACGTGTCTCTGGATTGTTTAAAATTGCCTTCACACACACACACACACACACACACACACACACACACACACACACACACACACACACACACACACACACACACCCATATATCCATATATACACACACACACACACACACACACATATCCATATATACACACACACACACACACACACACACACACACACACACACACACACACACACACACACACACACACACACACACACACACACATAGATACACACACACACACACACACACACACACACACACACACACACACACACACACACACACACACACACACACACAGATATATATACACACACACACACATACACACACACACACACACACACACACACACACACACACACACACAGATATATACACACACACACACACACACACACACACACACACACACACACACACACACACACACACACACACACACATACATATATATACATATACACACACACACACCAGAAGCCCCTTTCTAATAAAAAGTCACCCTTTTTTGACAAAACTGTGTATTTAAAAAAAAGAGAAGTTTGTTTTTTATTTTGTATTTAGTCCAATGTGGTGAGGGCTTGTCGGGCTGTCCGTTCTGCTCGCATTCATTCTTGGGGAAAATGCCAATTTGATTCATGCAGCTGCATGAAGAAGTGACGTGATACATGAATGTATTTTATTTGCCAGATGTAGGGCTCCCCTTTATGTGAACTTTGTAACCTAATCTAGACTCTAGACGAGAGCATTACTTGGTTCCTTCTATTAACACGAGGGTAGTCCAGCATGTACACGAATTTTTTTGAATGTCCCTTCTTTTCTATGGTTTGTCACATGGCACATACCATATAGAGGGGATTTTATATGGTTTGCCACATGGCACGTACCATATAGAGGGGATTTTATATGGTTTGCCACATGGCACGTACCATATAGAGGGGATTTTATATGCCCCTGGCATTTTGCCCAAGAATATAAATATAAATACACATTAAGTGAATGTTGAAAATTGATGATTTATGTCACGTGACCGAAGACCTGTTGCCTCAAAAAAAAAACCACTTCCAGTTTCGCGCGCCGCTGATGCAGTGCCCCCTGTTTCCGGGAGCCTGGTGCTCATTTTGCCGACTTCAAAAGGAGGACGAGCTGACTCAACCTACCTGGTGTTATTTTAACGGCGTGACCCTAACATCTTAAACTAAAGCAGCCACATTAAACATGAAGCCAACACCAGGATTAGTTTCACAAGGAACGAAGTAGAACGACACTCGGATCGCACAAACCTCCAACAGGATAAACAGGTAACGTTTTGTATCCACTGATAGACCGGATCTGGATTCGGACCTGAACCTAAATCTAATCAGCTTCTTCTTCTTCTCCTCCTCCTCCTCCTCGTCCTCCTCCACCCAACTCATCCCCTCGTTTCGTCATAATCCATCCACATCTCTTTGTCATATCGTGCTGTGTATAATCACAATGTTCGCCCGATCTCTCTATTAGTATTAATATTATGAAGAATCGCTTCAAATGATCGTTTTACAGAATATATTTCTCAGTATTAAAGATAAAATGAGAAACTCCGAACAAACCTTTTCCTCAGAAGTTCCGACCCGATCACTGATTCAGCCGCTTGTGGAAAAGGACACGTAGCCGATGTCAGTTCAAGCAAGCCATGGTCCACGTGCAGCCCGGAAGTGACGCCGGAAGTACATCCCCACCTTATTACCATGCATGCCATAATCACCCACCAGGCGGTGTATGCGTAATGTAACAAGTTAACATCCGTAACAACGTCCGTGACGTGCAAACTTCCATTGTACATTGTACATTTGTATAATACATTGTATATTTACATTATAACACAAGTTTCATCGAATCTAATAATCATGTGCTTCCCTGTGAAATGATCAATGTAAAATCATATCCGACATTATGTGACGTAACACTGAATTTGAGGTAGAAATTATGAGATAATCAATTGATATTTCCCCCTTTTATAATTAACATAATTAATTGATATTCCGCGTTTTTTTTTTTATTTATTGATATCAAATAAATGTGACACTCCCCACGATGACCACTTGAACCTGCATTCGTATTTTGTTAAAAAGGATTCCTAAAACTTGTCTTACTTTTTACCAGGTAACAAGCTCGTTTTTAGCTCACCTGGACCTCAGTCCAGTAAACTTATCGATCGAGCAGTGTCCATCCATCGGTGTGTGTGTGTGTGTGTGTGTGTGTGTGTGTGTGTGTGTGTGTGTGTGTGTGTGTGTGTGTGTGTGTGTGTGTGTGTGTGTGTGTGTGTGAGTGTGTGTGTGTGTGTGTGAGAGAGAGTCAGTGTGAATGAAGTGAGTCAGTGAGTGAGTGGGTCTAAGAGACATTCAGAGTGAATCAGTGAGTCAGTCAGTCATTGAGAAGTCAGTGAGCGAGTCAGTGAGGCAGACAGTGAGTGCATTGTGTGAGTCAGTCATTGGGTTGAGTGAGTCAGTGTGAGTCAATGAGTGTGCATGTGAGTGAGTGAGTGGGTGTACAGTCACGAGAAAAAGTAAGTACACTCCATGTAAAGTTTTGACTTTTTCAACATATTTCAACGTACAGCTATTTGATCTTCATTTCAACAATATTGATAGATAAAGGTGATATAATGTAACAAATATCATGAAACATTTACATTTTGTATCCATTATAATTTAAATAAACATAAATGCAAATTTCGCATGTGGAAAAAGTAAATACACCCTTGGCTCTAATAGGTGGTATTGACCCCTTTGGCAGAAACAACCTCAAGTAGGCGTTTCTTATAACTGTCTACCAGTCTCTGACATCGACTGGGAGAAATTTTTGCACACTCCTCCATGCAGAATTCTTTCGGCTGTGCGATGTTTGAGGGGTTTCTTGCATGCACAGCTCGTTTCAAATCCCCCCACAACATCTCGATGGGATTTAGATCCGGGCTTTGACTTGGCCATTCCAGAACCCTCCATTTCTTTCTTTTCAGCCATTCCTTCTTGGATTGACTGGTATGTTTAGGGTCATTGTCATGTTGCAAGGTCCACCTTCGGTTGAGCTTCAACTTTCCGACAGATGGCCTCACATTATTGTCAAGCACCCTCTGGTACAATGAAGAATTCATAGTGGATTATATGATGGTGAGCTGCCCAGGCCCTGATGCAGCAAAGCTGCCCCAAACCATAATATTTCCACCACCATGCTTTACAGTTGGTATCAGGTTCTTGTGTTCAAATGCTATCTTTGGTTTTCGCCAAACATGTCTTCTGGTACTGTGGCCAAATAGCTCTACCTTTGACTCATCTGTCCAGACCACATTGTTCCAGAAGTGCTGGTCTTTGCCGAGGTGTTCATTTGCAAACTTTTGGCTTGCCCGATGTTCTTTCTGGACAGTAAAGGTTTCCTCCTGGCACACCTCCCATGTAGATCAAATTTGTGCAGCTTCTTTTTGATGGTAGACTCGTGCACTTTGACATCAACAGTGGCAAGAGCTACCTGATGACATTCTGTGGTTCTTAGAGACTTCTTTCAGCATCTTGCAGTCTGCTCTCGGGCTGAACTTGCTGGGTCGGCCTGGCCTGAACAAGTTGGCAGTTGTTTGGAATCTTCTCAACTTGTAGATGATCTTCTGGACAGTCGAATGATTGATTTCAAATTGTTTGGAGATCTTTTTAAATCCCTTCCCAGACTCGTAGGCATCTATAACCTTCTTTCTGAAGGCATCAGAGACCTCTTTTGATCTGGGCATGGTGATGCCGCACACTTCAACAACAAAGAGAAAACCAAACTAAATGTCTGAGGTTTAAATAAGACAGGTTCCTCCAAGATCCTCTCTGATGATGTTCTCATCATTTGCACCTGAGCTGGTGCACCTGATTCTAATTTTAGGTATTTGAAGTATTGATAAATGTTGGAGTGTACTTACTTTTTCCACATGCGAAATTTGCATTGATGTTTATTTAAATTATACAATGGACTACAAAATGTAAATGTTTCATGATAGTTGTTATATTATATCACCTTTATCTATCAGTATTGTGGAAATGAAGATCAAATAGCTGTATGTTGAAATATGTTGAAAAAGTCAAAACTTTACATGGGGTGTACTTACTTTTTCACGTGACTGTAAGTGAGACAGTCAGAGAGTATGTGATGAAGTCAGTCAGTGAGTCAGTGAGTATGAGTTGTTGTGTGAGTGAGTTGTCACTTAGTCAGTGGGTGAGTGAGTGATTCACAGTGAGTGAGTGTATATGTGAGTGAGTCAGTCAGTCAGTGTGTGGTCAGTCAGGCAGAGGTGGATTAACATTTTTTGGGGCACTGGGCACAAACCCTGGGCACAAACCACTGATCTTTACAAAACCTCACCAAATCATAGAGTTGGCCATGTGGAAAAACAAACCCATTGATTTTGAGGTCAAAAGGTCAGGATAGGCCAAAGGTCAACAATATTAGCAGATTTCTAAAATCCTCAATTTTTATCCGATTCACTTGAAATTTAAAGAAGATTTGCATACCAGGAGAATGAATTCAGCCACCTATTTTCTGTCAACATAGGCCAAAAGGTCAACATCAGCCAAAGGCCAACAACTTTTTCAGGGATTTCCCAATTATCGTTCCATGCACGACAGATTTCTTGTTTCTGTTTTTGAATTGCCCACAAGTTACAATTCCAACCTGATCGTCATGAAACGTTACCAAGTTGTAGAGGCAGTCACAAGTGAGAAGCCTATTGATTTTTTTTAGGTCAATGGTCACCTTGAGGTCAAATTTTTAAAACCTGCACTGGCCCTGCATTGCCCTCTCTCCACCACACCCCCAGGAATACCTCTGGCTATGGCTTCCCCTTGGCTCCCAACTCTTGTTCATATATGTGTGTTGTACCGTCCACCAAACAGTGATGACTCCATCTACATCTCACTGTCTGATAATATGGACCAACTTCTATCTACTCATCCTAACTCTCTCTTCCTCATATGTGGTGATTTCAATTGTCACCATACCAGTTGGTTGGGTGTGGGTTCCTCTCTCACCAGCCATGGCTCCTCAGCAAAGGACTTCTGCGACTCAATGGGACTGACACAATCTGTCAATTTCCCAACCCGGATCTCAGTCAATGGAGCATCTTATCTTCTGGACTTGGTTATGACTAACTTCCCTGAAAATGTCTGCTGCTCTTCTTCTGCTCCAATCGGCTCATCTGATCATGTGCTTGTTAAAGTGGACATCTCTCTGACCATTCTCAGGGAGCCCCCTCAGCGTCGACAAGTCTGGCATTTCACTCAGGCCAACTGGCACAGTCTTCAAGCAGCCATCAATCATCTGGACTGGTCTCCCATCTCCACCGCCTCTGACATCAACTCATCCTGGGAATTCTTCCAAAGTAAATTGCTCGCTCTCTCATGCAAAGATTTATCCCGTCTCGTCTTCAGTTGTCATACTCTTCCTCCCATCCATGTTACATGGAATCTTGTGGTGAGGCTGTTGCCCAGGAACAACTTGCCTTTGTCTCCTGGAAAACAAATCCAATGGAAGGATATCTCATTTCCTTTCACAAAGCCCGAAACAAGTGTGTGTCCACCCTCAGGAGAGCCAGGAAACAATATCTCTCCGTTCTCAAGACCGAACACTCTTATCTGTCTCCCTCTTCCAAATCCTGGTGGCGTCTGGTCAAATCTGTTTCTGGTGTTTGTTCCTCCTCCATCCCCTCCATTAACCCCTCAAATGGCTACACAGCTGACTCCGCATGTGAAAAAGCTGAATGCGTCAACTCTGTGTTTGCCTCTAAATCTTGTGTCCCAAACCCATCCCTCTCTGTACCCACCGTACCCAGTCGTGCCCAGCTGCTCCTGGACTCTGTGTCCTTTCCTCCTGACAAGGTGGAAAAGTTTCTGTCAACCCTCGACTCTGATTCTGCAACTGGACCCGACGGCATCAGCCCACGGGTCCTAAAATCCTTTTCTTCCGCTCTTTCACTCCCTCTCTCTGTTCTCTTCACCCTCTCTTTTGCTCAAGGTCATCTGCCATCTGCTTGGAAATCAGCCAACATCACCGCCTTACACAAAAAAGGTGGAAAAACAGATCCTAGCAACTACAGACCAATCAGCCTTCTCCCAATTATCAGCAAAGTCATGGAATCCATCATTGCTTTGGATATGAAATCTTTCCTCTTCTCCAATGGCTTGATCTCTGATCATCAAATTGGTTTCAGACCAGGTCACTCTACTTTGGACATGCTGCTTCTGCTGTCTCAACAATGGATGGAGGTCCTCAATGCCAAACTGGTCATGAGGGCTGTCTCCCATGACATATCACGTGCCTTAGATACGGTCTGACACCCAGCTCTGCTCACCAAACTCTCCTCCTTTGGTATCCATGGAAATATCCACGCATGGCTGGCGGACTTCCTCTCTAGTCATAGTCAACATGTGGCCCTAAATGGGTTTCTCTCATCTCCTCTTTCTGTTCAGGCTGGAGTTCCCCAAGGCAGTGTTCTGGGCCCTGTGCTTTTTCTGGTCTTCATCAATAATTTCTCCGACTCTCTTGAAAATCCTCTCTATCTCTTTGCTGATGACTCTACTCTCTGCTGCTCCATTCCTCATCCCTCAGATCGACAGTCTTCAGCCTCCGCATGCTCTGCAGACCTGGACAAAATCAAAGACAGGGCAAACAAGTGGAACATGTCTTTCAATCCTGACAAATCTCACACTCTTACGATGTCTCTCCGAAAAGACCGTCTGGACAACCCTCCCAACCACTTTCTGAATAATCCTCTCCAAGAAGTTCTGGCACTCAAACTTTTGGGTCTCACTATCTGCCATGATCTTTCCTGGGAAAACCACATTTCAAATCTGGCCTCCAAAGCCAGTCGCCGACTGGGCATCCTCCGTCGTGTGAAGTCCTTCCTTGGCACACCTGAGCTCCTCACCACATACAAGGCTTTCATCCTCAGCTCAATGGAATACTGCTCTCCCCTCTGGGCTGGTGCTCCTGCCTCACACCTAACTCGTCTTCACGCTGTTGAAACCAAAGCCTTCAGAATCATTGGAATCTCCCACGATGAAGCTACCTCCGAGGGCCTTTCACTTACTCACCGCAGGCAGGTTGATGGTCTTTCTCTCTTCTACCGACTCCTCTCCGGTCTTGCTCCTCCAGCTCTCTCTGGGCTCTGTCCCCCAAATATTCCTGCAGGTCGCACAAGGTCTGCCTGCAACCCTCTTATTGTTAAACTGCCAAAATCAAGACTCTCTGCTCACCTTCACTCCTTCATTCCTCTTTTCTCCCGCCTCTGGAACAAACTCACTCACTCTCTTCAATCCCACTCCTCCCTCCAGGTCTTTAAAACAGCTGTTCACCACCATCTCTTATCTTCCCCCATCCAAAACCTTGATCTTTTCTACCCCCGCTAATTTCACCCCAAATCCACTTTTTTTGAAATAACAACTTCCTTCCTGGAAGTGCTTGGTGTCCTTGTGTTTATACTTCTCCCACCCCCCCCCCTCCCACACCCTTCCCACGCCGCCTCCCCCCAAGCCCTCTCCCTCTCACACATTCCCGATGTCCCTGCTCTCAAATGTTGTGTTTGTGTCCTGCCCCATCTCTCCCCATCTTGCATAAATTAGCAACGTGGAAAAAAAAATCACAGAACAGCAGGTTTTAAAATAAAGTGCGAGTTTTAATTTCTCTTGGGCTTTTTCTGGTGTGGTGACTTCCAAGAGCATGTTTTTAAATAAAGTGTGAGTTTTAATTTCTCTTGGGCTTTTTCTGGTGTGGTGACTTCCAAGAGCATGTTTTTAAATAAAGTGCGAGTTTTAATTTCTCTTGGGCTTTTTCTGGTGTGGTGACTTCCAAGAGCATGTTTTTAAATAAAGTGTGAGTTTTAATTTCTCTTGGGCTTTTTCATGGTGTGGTGACTTCCAAGAGCATGTTTTTAAATAAAGTGCGAGTTTTAATTTCTCTTGGGCTTTTTCATGTTGTGGTGACTTCCAAGAGCATGTTTTTAAATAAAGTGTGAGTTTTAATTTTGATAGGGTTTTCATGGTGTGGTGACGACCTAGAGCATGTTTTTAAAAGTGTGAGTTTTGATTTTTGTTTGGCTTTTTCATGTTGTGGTGTCGACCAAGAGCATTTTTTTTTTTTAAGTGTGAGTTTTGATTTTTGTATGGCTTTTTCATGTTGTGGTGACTACCAAGTGCATGTTTTTAAATAAAGTGTGAGTTTTAATTTTTATATGGCTTTTTCATGTTGTGGTGATTACCAACATGGCAGTGGATGACTTCAGCATTTTCAGCAAACCAATGATCCAGTTATATTTAGATTTGTGAATCCACTTCATATCGAGACGTGCACAATGAAGTCATTATTTACCACTTTATAATCATCATTGGCCATTTTTTAAAACGTTTTTAAAATCAGTTGAAGTCAAATTTTCGAATTGGCCCAGCACTACAGTATTAACAGACGAAACAATCACAAGTTTGTAGGCAAAAAATAAATATTTTATAAACTCATGTTCTGATATGCAAATGTCTTGCAACGTTGTGATGTCTGGATGTCTTCAAGTTCAGAATCAATACCAGGCCACCAAACATGAAACCTTGCAATAGCTTTCATCATAATACCAGGATGGGTTCTATGTAGTTCAGAGACCAACCTCTCTCTCCCCTGTTTTGGCATGATGACACATCTGCCCCAAACTAGGCAATCTGATTGGACAGGTAGCTCATCTCTTCGACGTGAATATGGTTTGTACTCCGAGTCTGGTATGCCGGACCAATCGCCAGTCATAATGCAACGCTTGACGACAGACAACACAGGATCTCTGTTAGACCACAACCTAACTTGAGCAGCAGTGACCGGAGAGCTGTCACTCTCAAATGCATTCATAGCCAATACAAGGTCAGCGGGTTGAGGAGTCTTGTTGCGATCAGCAACACGCACCGGCAGTCGACTCAGTGCATCAGCACAATTCACAGTGCCAGGCCTGTAACGAATAGTATAATTATAAGCAGACAACATCAAGGCCCACCGCTGAACACGTGATGACGCATTGGTGTTGATGCCCTTGTTCTCTGAAAACATGAAAGTGAGCGGTTTGTGGTCGGTTTCAAGCTCAAACTTACGACCAAACAGACACTGATGCCTCTTGGTTACCCCAAACACAAAGCCTAAAGCTTCTTTATCAATCATACCATAGGCTTGTTCGGCTTTCGTCAAGGTTCTGGAAGTGAACACAACAGGATGTAACTTGCCCGACTCATTGGCTTGTTGCAATACACAGCCAACCCCAGAGGCACTGGCATCACATGACAATACAAGACACTTACATGGATCATAAAGAACAAGCAACTTGTCAGAACACAACAGACCTTTAGCTTCCTTGAAGGGATCATCCTGAGCCTTCCACCAAACCCAATTTTTCCTTTCCGAAGTAGCTGATGCAAGGGTTCCTGTGCTCACCTGTGGCAACAAACTGCCAAAATGGTTTAGCAAACCCAAGAAGGAACGTAATTGTGACACATTTTCTGATATGGGCTCGTTCTTGATTGCTTCAACTTTGATCACACGGCATGATTCCAGCGGCACTGACTCTTCTGCCTTGGAACACCACTTCGGGCGACATAAACATGCATTTCTCACATTTCAGTCTGAGCCCTACTTTGTCCAAATGACACAGAACTTCGTCCAGGTTACTGAGGTATTCTGTAGTGTTGCAGCCCGTGATCAGGATGTCGTCCTGGAACATGGCAGTTTTTGGCACAGATTTCAATAGACTCTCTATGTTTCTTTGAAAAATGGCTGCTGCTGAACGGATTCCAAAAGGACAGCAATAGTAGATGAACAGCCCTTTGTGAGTGGTGATGCACGTGAGTTTGCTTGACTTCTCATCCAGCTCTTGTGTCATGCAGGCAGGTGTTAGATCCAACTTGGTGAAGGACTTCCCACTGGCTAATATCAAAAACAGGTCATCCGCTTTGGGCAGTGGATACTGATCCTGTATGGAGTGGCAATTTATGGTCACCATGTCATCCCCACAGATCCTCACTGCTCCACCGCTTTTCAACACAGGAACAATTGGACTGGCCCATTCATTTAACTCAACAGCAGAGATGACCCCCTCATTCTGGAGTCTCTCAAGTTCACACTCGGTCTTTTATCCCGACCTTTACAATAGATGGGCTGCACTTCCGGATTCAGATGAATTTTAACTTTCATCCCCATGAAGGAACAAATTCCTGGCTCAAAAAGAGATGGAAATTTATCCAACACTTGAGCACAACCAGGAGCCTCCACTGTACACAGCTTTTTGATCACATGCCAGTTCAACTTTATGCTCTTAAGCCAGTTCCGCCCGAACAATGTAGGGCCATTGCCCGGAACAACCCAAATGGCCAGTTCATAAAGTACACCATCATAAGACACACTGAGTGCTGTGCTGCCAAGCACCGGAACAATTTCCTTTGTTTAATTCCGAAGTTTGGCCCTCACCTGGGTCAATTTAGGCTGGCGGCCTCACAGCCCCTCAGCTTGTCAAATGTTTTCTTGCTCATAATCGACTAACTCACCCCTGTGTCCACTTCCATTGATACCTGCTTGCCATTTCGTTGAAGATCAACTGTTATTGGTGTGGGGCCGCCAGAAATCGTATGCAACTCATACTCCCCATCATGCAGCAATGACTCATCAGCACCAGCGACATTCTCGGCATCATCCACGTGATGGGCGGTGGCAGTACCATCACCACTGCTGGACTGGAGACACCTCTTTTGAAGATGCCCAATCGTGCCACATCCGTTGCATGTGTGCCGTTTGAAACGGCACTGGTGAGCCACATGATTCGCACCACAACGCCAACACATGTTCTTAGGGCCTCTCACCACCAAGGAAGCAGGTTTCGAAAACACAACTGGTCCAGGCGCACTGCGCAGCCTGAAACGAGGATATAGCAATCTTATTTACAGTGTTTGCACTCGAAGCGTTCTGCCCTTTTGACGAGATCTCCTTCAGGTTTTCAGCAGTTGTCACACACGCCTGTGCAATCTTCACCGCTCTTCCCAGGTCAAGGTAGTCTTCTTGAGCAATAAGTTTTCGCAAGATGACATCGTGATTTACCCCAATCACAAAGAAATCTCGGAGCATGTCATCAAGTACAGCACCAAATGGACATGGCTCTGTTAAACGGCGCAGATCAGCAACAAAGCCGGGACTGTCCTGATCCTCCCGTCGAGTGTGTGTGTAAAACTTGTACCTTGATATGATGAGACCAGCTTTCGGCTTGAAGTGTAGCTTGACAAGCTCACAGAGTTCCTCATAGGAAAGGTCGGTAGGTCGCCGTGGTGACAGCAGGTTTTTGATGAGTCCGTACACCTTCTGCCCGCACACAGTCAACAACACAGCACGACGACGGACGGCATCACCAGCGACCGCCATGTTGTTGGCTACAAAGTACTGGTCCAGCCTCTCCACAAAACCCACCCAATCCTCCCCATCAGAGTATTATTGGAGAATGCCGATAGTCGCCATGGAGACACCAACGGTTCTTCACCTCGTCACCACTTGTAATGTCTGCAAGCAGGAAGAATCAGACCAATGAAGGCACTAAACTTTAGGTCCGCTTTATTAGCATTGCACTCAGCTCCACGTTCCTGGTCCGGTGTGTCGCGCATGCGCATACCAGACTCACGTACGTCACACTTTCTTTGTGGCAGGCTCCTCTTCGTGGGTGGCTCCTCTTTGTGGGAGGCTCCTCTTTGTGGGTAGATTCTCTTTGTTGGTGGTTTCTCTTTGTGGGAAGCCCCTCTTTGTGGGAGGCTCCTCTTTGTGGGTGGTTTCTCTTTGTGGGTGGTTTCTCTTTGTGGGTAGCTTCTCTTTGTGGGTAGCCACTCTTTGTGGGAAGCCCCTCTTTGTGGGAGGCTCCTCTTAGTGGATGGTTTCTCTTTGTGGGTGGCTTCTCTTTGTGGGTGGCCCCTCTTTGTGGGTGTCCCCTCTTTGTGGATGGTTTCTCTTTGTGGGTGGTTTCTCTTTGTGGGTGGCTTCTGTTTGTGGGTAGCCCCTCTTTGTGGGTCGCCCCTCTTTGTGGGTGGCTCCTCTTTGTGGGTGGTTTCTCTTTGTGGGTAGCTCCTCTTTGTGGGAAGCCCCTCTTTGTGGGTGGCTTCTCTTTGTGGGCACCCCCTGCACTCCTGCAAGTTAGATCAGGAATTTGTAATTTGTTCAGGATGCCGGCGATAGTTCGCCAACTCTTCACGGAGACCGTGGGATCTTTAACGTACACCAACTTATGTCGTCAGACGGGATTCCCGTTTAACGTGCATCCCAGGGACGGTACGCGCATTGATGAGTCACCCTAACCTGTTGTTGAAGAACATACAATCAGGTTCAGAGTAAAATTGATTGACAAGAGTTGAAACAGCAAAGAGATTTTTTTTATCCCGACGGGAGGACGCTTTCCTGCGTCCTCCCATCGTCTGCCAACGGGATGACGCAGGAAAGCTCGGTGGGCGCGGACGGGCACCTGGTGGTACCCCGGAATCAGGTCCACTTTTGAAAAAATGGTCCGCCCCGCCAACCGGGCGGAAAAATCCTGGATGTGCGGGACGTGGTACCTGTCGGGGGTAGTGGCGTCGTTGAGGCAGCGGTACTCACCGCATGGCCACCATCCGCCCCCCGGCTTTGGGACGATGTGCAGCGGCGAGGACCAGGTGCTGTCGGAGCGCCGCACGATGCCGAGGCGCTCCAGCACGGCGAACTCGGCCTTGGCGACAGCGAATTTGGCTGGGTCGAGACGGCGAGCTCAGGCGTACACCGGAGGGCCCGTAGTGGGAATGTGATGCTCGATGCCGTGACGCACCATGACGGCCGAAAACGTCGGTCGCGTGAGGGCCGGGAACTCCGCGAGGAGACGCGCGAAGTCGTCTGCCAACGGGAGGACGCAGGAAAGCTCGGTGGGCGTGGAACGGCTCAAGGCACACGCCAGCGAGCTGAAAGTTTCGGCGTTGACGAGACGCCGACGTTTAACGTCGACCAGCAGCCCATGGGGGCAAAGGAAATCGGCCCCGAGCAAAGCCATGGGGACGTCCGCAGTCACGAACTCCCAGCGAAAGAGCTGGCTGCCGAAGCGGAGGGCGACGGTGTGTGGGCCGAAGGTGCGGATGGCGGAGCCGTTGGCCACGATTAATGAGGGGCCGCCAATGGTGGCCCGCCTGTCCTCCGCCGAAGCGGGAATGACGCTCAGCTGAGCGCCGGTATCGCAGAGAAAATGCCGCCACGACGCTTGGTCCGCGATGAATAGCAGGTTTCCGGAACGGCCGGCGCTCATGGCTGGTACTGAGCGCCGGCCCGACCGTTTCCCGACTTGCCGAACGTGCACAGGGGTCGACATGATCGGGCCTGCCGCCCGAACCTGGCATGGAAATAACACCAGGCCAGGTCTGGCGGGGCGACGCGGCGTCGCCGCTGCCAGTCGCGCCAGCCCGGCGGCCTCTGGGAAGGAAGCTGCGTCGCGGGCATCAGGCAGGTGGGCAGGAAACTGCACCACGGGCGCCGACTGGGCGGCGGGCTGGCTCCCGGCAGCCACCCCTACGAGCTGGCTCACCGCTCCGACGAGCTGGCTTGCCGAATCGATCTTGTCGGCCTCCCTGGCGAGGTCGCGGGGGTTCGCGATGGTCGCGCTTGCCAGGGCGACCCGGACCTGGGCTGAGAGCTGGCGGAGAAAAAGCTCTCGGAAAAGGAAATCCGAGGGGTGCTCGCCGAGCAACGCGAGCATGTAGTCCATACGTTCGGACGGGCGCGTATCGCCGAGCTCAGGAAGGTCGAGCAGGCGTCGTGAGCGTTCAGCCGGGGAGAGGGCGAAAGCGCCCAGAAGAAGTGCCTTGATGGCGTCGTACTTGCCGTCAGTGGGTGGGCTCTGGAGGAGGCTCAGGCAGCGGGCGGCGGTCACGGAGCCGAGCACGGCGACCACATAATGGTATTTCGTGGTGTCCTCCGTAATGCCACGCAGGGCGAACTGGGAGTCCGCCTGAGCGAACTCGACGGCGGCATGTGCTTCCCAGAAAGTGGGCAGTTTGAGGGACACTGCTGTGTCCATCGCGTGTCGTAAACTCAGGGTCACCAGTGAAGGAGCAGCGCTCTTGCTTGAGACAGACGAAGTAACGGACAAGACACAAACTCGTCCGAGAAGATGTTTATTGTATAATCAACTCGGGAACTCTGAAAGCCCATTTATCGGGTTCGCATATATATCATCCAAGCCAAAAAGCATACATCAGAACCAAAGCCACGCCTCTCAGGCGAGGCACGCTTTGGTGGTCATGTGACCGACAGGTGCAAAGGATTATAACCTCGGCGCCGTGGTTTGTCCGCCGGTTACGTCACCGGCTTGGGCAAGGAGATTATGTTGCTGGTCTCGAGCTTTGGGGGACCCATGGGTCGCTACACAAAGATTGCCGACGAAGTGTGGATGCCCCATCGTCAAATGGCGACGATGGGGGTATCCAATGAATGCAAATCTTGGATACCCCATCGTCGCCATATAAAATGCCTCAATCAATTCCATATGTGCTGCCTTCGTAAGATTTTTGGCATCACATGGTGAGACGGAATACTTCAATCCTAGACTGCTGTCGTATCCAAGGAATTGAGTATTTCCTGATGCAAGCCATGGTTCGCCGGTCAGGACACGTCACATGCATGGACTCACACAGAATCCCAATAGCGCTTTTTCTATGGTCAAAATAAATTGGGTAAACAGTCATGTGATGGACAAAGGAGGTGAGATAAGGATGTCGTTATGTTTAGACTCAAGCATGTAATGGAGGTCCTCAATGCCAAACAGGAAATCAGAGCTGTCTCCCTTGACATATCACGTGCCTTCGATATGGTCTGGCACACAGCTCTGCTCACCAAACTCTCCTCCTATGGTATCCATGGAAATATCCACGCATGGCTGGCGGACTTCCTCTCTGGTCGTAGACCAGTTCCCCAAGGTAGTGTTCGGGGCCCTGTGCTATTTCTGGTCTTCATCAATGATTTCTCCAACTCTCTGTAAAATCCTCTCTTTCTCTTTGCTGATGACTCCTCTATCTGCCGCTCCATTCCTCATCCCTCAGATCGGCAGTCTGCAGCCTCCTCACTCTCTGCAGACCTGGACAAAATCACAGACTGGTCAAGCAAGTGGAACATGTCTTTCAATCTTGACAAATCCCATACTCTTACTATGTCTCTCTGAAAAGACCGACTGGAAAACCCTCCCATCTAATTTCTCAACAATCCTCTCCAAGAAGTTCTGTTAATCAAGCGTTTCGGTCTCACTATCTGCCATGATCTTCCTTGGGATAACCACAGTTCCAAGCTGGCCCCCAAAGCCAGTCGCCGAATGGGCATCCTCCGTCGTGCAGAGTCCTTCCTTGGCACACCTGAGCTCCTCACCACATACAAGGCTTTCATCCGCAGCTCAATGGAATACTGTTCCCCCCTCTGGGCCGGTGCTCCTGCCTCACACCTAGCTCGGCTTCACGCTGTTGAAACCAAAGCTTTCAGAATCATTGGAATCTCCTGCGATGATAACTCCGAGGGCCTTTCACTTACTCACCGCAGGCAGGTTTGTGGTTTTTCTGTCTTCTACCGACTTCTCTCCGGCCTTGCTCCCCCAGTTCTCTCTGTGCTCGGTCCCCCTAATATTCCTAGAGGTCGCAGAAGATCTGCCAGCAACCCTCTTATGGTTAAACTGCCAAAATCTAGGCTCTCTGCTCACCTTCACTCTTTCATTCCTCTTTTCTCCTGCCCCTGGAACAAACTCGCCCACTGCTTGCAATCCCACTCCTCCCTCCAGGTCTTTAAAACAGCTGTTCACCACCATCTCTTATCTTCTCCCATCCAAAACCTTGATCTTTTCTACCCCCGCTAATTCACTCGATACCTTTTTTTTTTGGAAATTCCAACTTCTTTCCTGGAAGTTCTTGCAGTGTTGATAAGTTTGAAACCTCTACCACCTCCCCCCAAACCCTCCCCCTCCCACATTTCTCTCGGTGTCTTGCTCTCAAATGTTGTGTTTGTGTCCTTCCCCCTCTCTTCCCACCTTGTGTTCCGCATCCCCTTATTTTGTGTTTTATGTGTCGGTTGACTTTTCGTGTGATTAATGTTAGCTCTTTCACGAGCCTCGATCTTGTATACAAAAAAACAAACAAAAAAAACATTGTGCCATTCCAGTCATCACATGGGAACATCAGGACACAAACAGGTCAGCTTGGCGTGACATTTGCTGCAAAGATCTGGACTGCTTTGAATGTGGGAGACTTACTAAAGAGAGACAGCAGAGGCAAGAAATGAAAACCTGCCAATGTCAATCTCCGCAAGGACATCAGCTTCCCTGACGTGACTTCTGCAGTGCCTCATTTTCTTGCACCTGTAGCACTTTGCCTTGGCAGTTGAACACGTCTGACTTTCCTCATGTGCAACACCTCCACAGCGAGTACACTTGGTCATGGGACGAGGTTGAAACGTTGTGTGATTTTTCCTTTTGTCTGCTCACCTCTTCCACAGCAGTTGAGTGGTCCTCTTTTCGACCCATCTGATGTATAACTAGTTCTCGTTTTCTTCCCATCTGAATTGCCATTTCCAGATTGAGATCTGCCTTCAGTTGTAATTCCAAGGTGAGTTTCTTGTCAGCCAGTCCCCACACGAGTAGATCCCGGATTTCCTCATTTTTATCATGGAAACCACAGTACTCAGCACCAGTGTAAAGGTGCCGCACAATTTTTTCCACAGACTCATCCACTTGCTGTGTCAATGACCCAAAAAACAGCCCTTTCATGAATCACGTTACGTTAGGGAATGAAAAAGGCATCAAATTTCCTCACACCATCTGTAAGTCATTCTCATTTTCACCAGGATGGTCGCCAACAACAGCAGGTGCACAGGTAAAGGTGATCACACATCTTCTGCCTCCGGACCCATTGCATAAATAAGGGTACTCACTTGGACTTCCCCCGTTTCTCTGCTCAGTTTCGTCCCTTTTTTTTGTATATAAGATCGAGGCTCGTGAAAGAGCTAACATCAATCACAAACTAGAGAGGTTCCAGGGAACCTGAACTCAACTGGTCTGTATCAATATGGTTAGCATGTGGCCAATATGGCCACCAATTTGGCCAATATGGCCGCCAGGGCACATGACCTATGATGTCATCGTTATGATATGCATCCAATCAAGTGCCATACTATACGTGGTCAAAGTTTCAACTCAATCAATCGTAAAATGAAGCAGAGATGCATTTTAAATGTTTTCATCAAATCCAATATGGCCGCCATGTCATGTGCCCTATGAGGTCATAATTAGGATATACATCCGAACAAGTGATATACTATAAGTGGTCAAAGTTTCAACTCAATTGATCAAAAAATGAAGGCGGATATGCATTTTAAAGGTTTTCATGAAATCCAATATGGCCACCATGTCACGTGACCTATGACGTCACCTGTATATATGCCCGTAATATATGTGTTGGGGTTTGTTACATACTGTCTACACACCAAGTTTCAGCCTTCTAGCTACATTAGGAAGTACCAGATTGACAAATACAGTATTGATTTTTCAATATGGCCGCCCTGCCGCGCCCATTTTTTGGCGTGGAACGCCCAAATGCAATCCCAAACTGGTTTATGTCTTAAAGATGCTGCAAAACAAGTTTCATCAAATTTAATCAATATTTGTGACTTTTAGAGCGTAGACGTCAAATTGTTTACAAAGGACAGACAGACAGACGACAGACAGACAGACGGACGACAGATGGTCGACGGACACTGGGTGTCGCAAAAACTCAGCTGGACATAGTCCAGTTGAGTTAAAAAGGACAAACGGACACATAAACATACAATAAAGGGAGCGGGAGACAAGATGGGGAGAGAGAGGGAAGCACACAAGTACAACAGCAGAGAACAGGGACAACGGAAGATCCGTGGGAGGGAAAGGGCTTTTCGTTAATATTAATATTAATAATATTAATAATAATAATTAATAATAAAATCGATACCCTTTGGAGTATCGACCGAACTGCCGTTTCCAGCAGGGTCATTCATCAGGCTTTGAAAAGTCGAAGTTTATCGGTGGATTAAATTTCGCCATGGTCCAGAATGATCTCCAAAACGATAACTGCAGATTTAACTACAATTCGAACAATCAACGAAACCCCGGGAATGATTGAGACACACCCATTCAGTGAGCAGCCATGATGGAACTATTTTATTATACATAGCGCTATATAAAATAAATGCATTATTATTATTATTATTACATACGCCACAGCAATGTGTCATCAGTCCCTCATTAGCATATGTAAGATCACAACTTCCACAATAGTGGCCCCCTGCAAACCTCACGTGGGGGAGGGGGGGAGGGGCCTCTCTGCAAACCTCACGTGTGGGGATCCTGCAAACCTCATGTGGGGGGGGGGGCTCTTTGCAAACCTCATGTGGGGGCCCTTTCTATTGGAGGGCTAATAATATGGTGACAGATCTTCAGGCAAATATAATTGATTTAAATGTTGGTTCCGTAGGGCTTTCACGAGCCTCGATTCAGTATACAAAAAAAACCTCCGTTAAGCGCCCGCGGAGCCAGCAGCCTCAGGGGGGAACCCACAAAGAGGAGCCATCCACAAAGAGGAGCCTCCCACAAAGAGGAGCCATCCACAAAGAGGAGCCTCCCACAAAAAGCGACCACCCACAAAGATCGGACACCCACAAAGAGATGCCACCCACAAAGCGGGCTCATCCACAAAGAGGGGCCACCCACAAAGAGGGCCCATTCACAAAGAGGAGCCACCCACAAAGAGGTGCCATCCACAAAGAGGAGCCTCCCACAAAGCAGGCTCATCCACAAAGAGGGGCCACCCACAAAGAGGGCCCATTCACAAAGAGGAGCCACCCACAAAGAGGTGCCATCCACAAAGAGGAGCCTCCCACAAAAAGCGACCACCCACAAAGAGCGGACACCCACAAAGAGATGCCACCCACAAAGCGGGCTCATCCACAAAGAGGGGCCACCCACAAAGAGGGCCCATTCACAAAGAGGAGCCACCCACAAAGAGGTGCCATCCACAAAGAGGAGCCTCCCACAAAAAGCGACCACCCACAAAGAGCGGACATTCACAAAGAGATGCTACCCACAAAGCGGGCTCATCCACAAAGAGGGGCCACCCACAAAGAGGGCCCATTCACAAAGAGGAGCCACCCACAAAGAGGTGCCATCCACAAAGAGGAGCCTCCCACAAAAAGCGACCACCCACAAAGAGCGGACACCCACAAAGAGATGTCACCCACAAAGCGGACTCATCCACAAAGAGGGGCCACCCACAAAGAGGGCCCATTCACAAAGAGGAGCCACCCACAAAGAGGTGCCATTCACAAAGAGGTGCCACCCACATCAGCTAAAGCATCTTGAAAGTCCAGTTGTGCAACATACACGTTTCCAATAACACGAGTCATGTCTCTCGGCTACCAATCGCTTCACTGACAGTTTAATCAAAGCTCTGATGTTGCACTTCTCAACCACATGGTAAATCTCAACCACATGGTAAATCTCAACAACACTGTAAATATCTGTCTGTAAATGTCAATGAGGATGAAAAATACAGTGAAACATGCGAAAAACGGAATTTTCGTGGCTGAGTTGTTGTTGTTGTTTGCGTTGTTGTTGTTATTGTTGTTTGCGTTGTTATTGTTGTTTGTGTCCTCCTTTCATGTCCGTCACTTTATTCTAAAATCATAAATGGTTCCTGCTGCCATACATTAAACATCTTCGTGGGGCCCCTCATCCAATTCAGAAAGAGAGACAGACTTGTAATATAGAACTCTGTATCTTTATGTTTAAACAGACATTGATTGATTTTTTTCCCAAGTATAATCGATCATTCGGGGACCAGGTCTATAAGAGACTGGATCTCCTATTGCTATTGGACTTCTTATTTATCGATCATTTGGGGACCAGGTCTATAAGAGACTGGGTCTCGTATTGTTATTGGACTTCTTATTATTAATCGATCATTAGGGGACCAGGTCTATAAGAGAATGAGTCTCCTATTGTTATTGGACTTCTTATTATTAATCGATCATTTGGGGACTAGGTCTATAAGAGACTGGGTCTCCTATTGTTATTGGACTTCTTATTATGAATCGATCATGAGGGGACCAGGTCTGTAAGAGACTGGGTCTCCTGTTGTTATTGGACTTCTTATTATGAATCGATCATGAGGGGACCAGGTCTGTAAGAGACTGGGTCTCCTGTTGTTATTGGACTTCTTATTATTAATTGATCATTAGAGGACCAGGTCTGTAAGAGACTGGGTCTCCTGTTGTTATTGGACTTCTTATTATGAATCGATCATTAGGGGACCAGGTCTATAAGAGACTAGGTCTCCTATTGTTATTGGACTTATTATTAAAAATCGATCATTTGGGGACCAGGTCTATAAGAAACTGGGTCTCCTATTGTTATTGGACTTCTTATTATGAATCGATGATTAGGGGACCAGGTCTATAAGAGACTGGGTCTCCTATTGTTATTGGACTTATTATTATGAATCGATCATTTGGGGACCAGGTCTATAAGCGAATGGGTCTCTTATTGTTACTGGACTTCTTATTATGAATCGATCATGAGGGGACCAGGTCTATAAGAGACTGGGTCTCCTATTGTAATTGGACTTCTTATTATGAATCGATCATTTGGGGACCAGGTCTATAAGAGAATAAGTCTCCTATTGTTATTGGACTTCTTCTTATTAATCGATCATGAAGGGAACAGGTCTATAAGAGACTGGGTCTCCTATTGTTATTGGACATCTTATTATGAATCGATCATTTGGGGACCAGGTCTATAAGAGACTGGGTCTCCTATTGTTATTGGACTTCTTCTTATTAATCGATCATTAGGGGACCAGGTCTATAAGATTCTGGGTCTCCTATTGTTATTGGACTTCTTGTTATTATTCTTTCCGCCGAATTTTGTGAAATCTGTAGCGTCGGCACTGTTGCTCTGATCAATTTGAAACTTTCCACTAATGTTGGGTCAATAGGAATTGATGCCATCTTTTTTCCGAATTTAGATTTTGCAATCACCATGGCAACAAGCTTGGATTTCTGTGAAAACTTTTTAAAAAACTTCTTCTCCCAAGCCGCAAATGCTATCGATTTGATTATTGTCAGGTTATTATCGACCACCCATGTTGCAAAAATATGAATACAATGACGTCATCGGTGAAGCGGTTTGGCAGTTACGTTGAGGTCCAAAAAATATTTTTCATCCAATTAACACAAACATCTTTTGTGGTATCTATGCACCAATAAGAACTTGAATATGATTTTTTTGTGATCGGTCACATGGTCTGGCATGGAAAAGAAAGCAAAATTGATGATGTTAAAGCGCGGCGTTACGCGCGCTGCTTGCGAGCAAGGAGGAAGCGGACAAGCGGTAACTTATAAGCGTCTTTATTTCAGGAGCTCACTGTAACACTGGCGCGCTCCGGGCTGCGCACCCGGTGTATATCATGAGGCCACGCCTACCCCTCGGGCGTGGCCACCACCCACTTGGTGCGCGGAATGATGTCACCACGCCAGTGGGCTTTTGTGTCCGCCACATGCGCCCCCCCCCGAATTCCCGCGCACCTGGAGGGCCAGTTTGCGGGGCAGACGAATGACCCGGCCGAAGCGCCCCTTGGCGATCGGCAGCGTCCGGGGTGCAGGGATGCCAGGTGGGATGCCCCTGGCTGCCCCTGGGATGGGTGCAGGACCGGGGGGCGGCGTGGCGGCGGGGCTGGGCGGTGCCGGGGGTCCGCCCCCAGGGGGGCGGCCCCGACGTGGGGGTCGGGCCACTGGCGGTGGATGGTCAACGTCGAGGTGGGCCAGCTTGAGGCGGTCTACCGAAACGCGGTCAGGAGTACCGCCGATGTCCAGGGTGAAGTGCTTTGCCCCGGTCTCCAGCATGCGGAAAGGCCCGTCGTACGGGGGCCGCAGTGGTGTCCGGTGGGCATCGTGGCGGACGAAGACGTACTCCACCGTGCGAAGCTCCGGGGCGACGTGCGTCGGTGGGTGCCCGTGGCATGCCGTTGGCACCGGGGCGAACCTCTGGGCGGTCTCTTGCAGAGCGGAGTGCTGCTGTGCCGCGGACCATGGTGCCGTGGAGTCGGGGAGAAACTTGCCCGGCAGCCGCAGCGGTTGCCCGAAGACCAACTCCGCCGCGGATGCGCGCAGGTCCTCCTTGGGCGCCGTCCGGAGGCCCAGCAGGACCCAGGGGAGCCTGTCGACCCAGCCGCCGTCGCGGAGGGTGGCCCGGAGCGCGGCCTTCAATGAGCGGTGAAATCGCTCACACAGGCCATTAGCCTGGGGGTGGTAGGCCGTGGTTCGGTGCAGCCGGACCCCGAGCCCCTGGGCGACCGCCCGCCAGAGCTCCGAGGTGAACTGGGGGCCGCGGTCGGATGAGATGTCTGAGGGGGCGCCGAACTGGGCGACCCAGGTGGCGATGAAAGCCTGCATGACATCGGCCGCCGTTGTCGACGCCAAGGGCACGGCATCCGGCCACCGGGTGGTGCGGTCCACCATGGTGAGGACGTAGGTGAAACCCCGCGAGGGGGGCAGAGGTCCCACCAGGTCCACGTGGACGTGGTCAAACCGGCGTTCCGGCACCGTGAACGGGGCCAACGGGGCCTGGGTGTGCCGGTGCACCTTGGCGTGCTGGCATGCGAGGCACGTCCTGGCCCAGCCGCGGACGGCCTTCCGGAGGGCATGCCAGACGAACTTGTCGGCGATCAGCCTTTGGGAGGCCCTCGCGCCCGGGTGGGACAGGCCGTGGATGGCGTCAAACACCTGGCGCTGCCAGCCCGCGGGCACGATGCGGCGAGGACGCCCGAGGGAGACGTCGCACAAGAGGGCCGCGCCCGCACCGTCAAACGCCACCTCGGTGACGCGGAGGCCAGTGACGGCGGTCCGCAAGGCCTGGACGTCGGGGTCAGCGGCCTGGTCCGCTGCCATCCGGGCATAGTCGATGCCGAGGTGGACTGCGTGGGCGACGGCCCGGGAAAGGCAATCCGCCACCGGGTTGTCCTTCCCCACGACATGCTGGATGTCCGTCGTGTACTCGGACATGGCTGAGAGGTGACGCTGCTGCCGGGCCGACACCGGCTCAGTGACCTTGCCCATCGCGAAGATCAGCGGCTTGTGGTCGACGAAGGCAGTGAACGCACGGCCCTCGAGCAGATGGCGGAAGTGCCTGACCGCCAAGTGAAGCCCGAGCAACTCGTGGTCGAAGGTACTGTAACGGCGTTTGGGCGGGCGAAGCTGCCGGCTAAAGAACGCCAGCGGTTGCCAAGCTCCACGCACCCATTGCTCGTGCACCGCGCGCACTGCGTAGTCCGAGGCATCGGTGGTGAGGGCGATCGGTGCATCGGGCGCCGGGTGCGCGAGCATGGTGGCGTTAGCCAAGGCGAGCTTCGCGCCCGTGAACGCCGTGTCCATCTGCTCGGTCCAGGTAACGTCGCCTTTGCCCGGCTTACCTCGGAGAGCTTCGTGCAGGGGGCGCAGGAGCTGGGCGATATGGGGCAGGAACCGATGGTAAAAGTTCACCATGCCCAGGAACTCCTGCAGCCCTCTGATCGTTCGGGGGCGCGGAAACCCCTTCACCGCCTCCACCTTGGCCGGCAGGGGGACGGCTCCGTGCCTGGTGACACGGTGCCCCAGAAAATCGATTATGGTGGTGCCGAACCGGCACTTTGCGGGGTTCACAATCAGGCCATGCTGGCCCAGGCGTTCGAAGAGCGTGCGGAGGTGGCGTAGGTGCTCTTCGCGGGACGCGCTGGCGACGTGGATATCGTCCAGGTAGACGTAGACAAAATCCAAGTCACGCAGGACGCTGTCCATCAGTCGCAGGAACGCCTGAGCCGCATTCTTCAGACCGAAGGGCATGCACAGGAACTCGAAGAGTCCGAATGGCATGATGACCGCCGTCTTCGGGACATCCTCCGGCCTGACGGGGACCTGATGGTAGCCGCGTATGAGGTCCACCTTCGAGAAGAAGGACATGCCCGCCAAACGGGCGGAAAAGTCCTGAATGTGGGGGACGGGGTAGCGGTCGGGAGACGTGGCGTCATTGAGATGGTGATAGTCCCCGCACGGTCGCCATCCCCTGCCGGGCTTCGGCACGATGTGCAGCGGCGACGCCCAAGCGCTCTGTGAGCGCCGAACGATGCCGAGTCGCTCCAGGGTAGCGAACCCCGCTTTTGCCACCGCCAGCTTCGTCGGCTCGAGGTGGCGTGCCCGGGCGTAGACCGGTGGCCCGACGGTGGGGATGTGATGGGCCACCCCGTGCTTGACGGCCCCCGCTGAGAAGGTGGGCCGCGTGAGGGCCGGGAAACCAGCGAGGAGGCGGGTGAATGCGTCCGCTGCCGGAAGCGTACAGACCAACGTGGCCGGAACCGAACCGTTCGGCAAGCCGCTTGGCAAGCCGCTCGTTGAGCTGGGCAACGCACAAGCGAGCGAGCTGAACGTCTCGGCCTGGACAAGACGTCTGCGCTTGACGTCGACCAGGAGCCCATTAGCGCACAGGAAGTCCGCACCAAGCAGTGCCATGGGCACGTCGGCGGTGACGAACGTCCATCGGAAAACCTGCCCTCCGAACCGCAGAGAGAGGCAGCGTTTTCCGTACATACGGATGGGCGTCCCGTTCGCGGCAAGCAGTGCGGGGCCCCCACCCGCGGCGTGCTTGTCTGACGTGCCGGCGGGAACGACACTCACCTGCGCTCCCGTGTCGCACAGGTAACGGCGCCCGGAGAAGGTGTCCGTTATGAACAGCAGGCTGCTCGAACGGCCGGCGCTCATCGCCACTATTGAGCGCCGGCCCAGGCGTTTCCCGACCTGTTGAAGGAGCATGGCGGATGACACTGCCGAGCTTTGTGGCCGAACTTGGCGTGGAACCAGCACCAGGTGGTGGAGCTGGAGGAGCGCGGCTGGCTCCGCCAGGCCGGTGGAGTTGGCGGGTTTCCCCGCGGTGGCGGTTTTCGCCGCGGCGGTGGGCGGGGCGTGGCGGCGGTCACGAGGTGCGTATCAGCATGCTGCGTATGCTGTATAAGCTGATGCTGTGGATCAGCAGCATCAGCAGCAGCATCAGCAGCATCAGCCACGAGGGCCGTGACGGCCACGCCGACTCTCGCCCGCGTGTCCGAAGCGGCGAAGTACTTGTCCGCCTCGGCTGCCAATGCTCGGGGTTCCGTTAGCCCGGTCCCGGCCAACGCGAGGCGAACCTGCGCTGGAAGTTGGCGACGGAAAAGCGCCCGGAATAGAGAACCGGGGTCTTCGTCGCCCAACAGTGACAGCATATGGTCCATTCGGACCGACCGGCACGTGTCACCGAGCTCGGGGAGATCCAGGAGGCGGTCGGCCCGTGCGTCGTCCGTGAGGCCGAACGTGGCTAGGAGTAGCCGCTTGAGTGCCTCGTACTTGTGGCCGTCCGGTGGGTGGCGAAGGACGGACACAACTCGAGCGACCGCGCCGGGCCCGAGGGAGGCGACGACGTGGCAATAGCGCGTGTCATCGCCGGTGAGGCGCCGAAGCTGAAATTGGGCTTCGGCCTGGACGAACCAGACTTTGGCCTGAGCCTCCCAAAATTCGGGAAGTTTGAGGAAGTTGGCCATGGCAATGGCATCGCGTGTGGAAGGATCGCTCCGGCAGATCCAACGTCAAGGGGGTCACCAGTAAAGCGCGGCGTTACGCGCGCTACTTGCGAGCAAGGAGGAAGCGGACAAGCGGTAACTTATAAGCGTCTTTATTTCAGGAGCTCACTGTAACACTGGCGCGCTCCGGGCTGCGCGCCCGGTGTATATCATGAGGCCACGCCTACCCCTCGGGCGTGGCCACCGCCCACTTGGTGCGCGGAATGATGTCACCACGCCAGTGGGCTTTTGTGTCCGCCACAATGCCATATGTCACATGACAAGGCGGCGATATTGGATTTCACAAAAACCTTTAAAATGTATCTCATCTTCATTTTTCGATCAATTGAGTTGAAACTTGGGCTACTTCTAGTATGCCACTTGATTTGATGTGTATCCTCTAGATGACATCATATGTCACGTGACATGGCGGCCATATTTGATTTCACGAAGAACCTCTAAAATCACCTCCTCCTTCATTTTTCGGATCAATTCAGTTCAACCTTTGCGTAATCGGGTCCGGGCTGCCGTTCTCAAGGACGTTGTTGCACACTTGTCCAATCAGAATGGGGCATCTTGGTCCCCGGGGCATCACTGCTCACAGTTTTAATTTCTTCTTGTTTCCATACTTTTTCACAGTAACATCCCTCCATCCTTTTTCATTGAAAAAAAAAAGTTTTTATTACTTGTTAAAAACCTTTCCAACGACCTCAATGTAAATCAAGTGAAATTTACTGTGATTTATTTACTCGATTTTACGTCATTTTCTCCATCTTACGGAAGAACTTTGAGGACGTCAGTCAGCGTTATCTTCATTCTTAACATACTCAGCATTAGGCCCACACAAGCTATCCTTGCAATAATAAACACCGATTGACATTTGACTAAGTTCATTGTTGGCCACATATCACACTCTGGTTGCCCCATATACTTGTAGTGGCTACCGCTGGGTTTACACAATCGCCTTGCACCTACCGAGGACGCGGAGCGATCACCAAGCCGGGCTCGTCCAGGACGCCCGGGCGTGCCCGCTCTCGACTTGCCAGGCCTCGTCCGGGACGCCCGGGCATGCCCGGCCATGCCCGCTCTCGACTTGCCAGGCCTCGTCCGGGACGCCCGGGCATGCCCGGGCATGCCCGCCCTCGACTTGCCAGGCCGCGTCCAGGACGCCCGGGCACGCCCCCTCTCGCCTTTCCCGGGCAAACGCTCCGGGATAATGTGTCTATATATTGCTGCCCGATAAACGGGCTTTTCAGAGTACCCAAGTTGATTTGACTCAAGAAAGAAACTCGGACGAATTCCAGCTTTTTGTCGCGTCCATTCTTCTGATTTACGTTGGAGCATAGCTCCTACATACTCGTACTATCCGATGAAGTTTGGTTACAATTGGTACAGGCAAAGCCGAAATATGACAATACATTGCCCATGATGGTGTGGAAAGACAGGTGCACACAGAGGCAGAGACAGACAGACAGAGCTGGTCATTCTAAGACTTCGCTAAACCCTACGGAACCAACATTTGAATCAATTATATTTGCCTGAAGATCTGTCACCATATTATTAGCCCTCCAATAGAAAGGGCCCCCACATGAGGTTTGCAGGATCTCCACACGTGAGGTTTGCAGAGAGGCCCCTTCCCCCCCCCCCCCCCCCCCCCCACGTGAGGTTTGCAGGGGGCCACTACTGTGGAAGTTGTGATCTTACATATGCTAATGAGGGACTGATGACACATTGCTGTGGCGTATGTATAATAAAGTAGTTCCATCATGGTTGCTCACTGAATGGGTGTGTCTCAATCATTCCCGGGGTTTCGTTGATTGTTCGAATTGTAGTTAAATCTGCAGTTATCGTTTTGGAGATCATTCTGGACCATGGCGAAGTTTAATCCACCGATAAACTTCGACTTTTCAAAGCCTGATGAATGACCCTGCTGGAAACGGCAGTTCGATCGATACTCCAAAGGGTATCGATTTTATTATTAATTATTATTATTAATATTATTAATATTAATATTAACAAAAAGCCCTTTCCCTCCCACGGATCTTCCGTTGTCCCTGTTCTCTGCTGTTGTACTTGTGTGCTTCCCTCTCTCTCCCCATCTTGTCTCCCGCTCCCTTTATTGTATGTTTTATGTGTCCGTTTGTCCTTTTTAACTCAACTGGACTATGTCCAGCTGAGTTTTTGCGACACCCAGTGTCCGTCGACCATCTGTCGTCCGTCTGTCTGTCGTCTGTCTGTCTGTCCTTTGTAAACAATTTGACGTCTACGCTCTAAAAGTCACAAATATTGATTAAATTTTATGAAACTTGTTTTGCAGCATCTTTAAGACATAAACCAGTTTGGGATTGCATTTGGGCGTTCCACGCCAAAAAATGGGCGCGGCAGGGCGGCCATATTTAAAAATCAATATTTGTCAATCTGGTACTTCCTAATGTAGCTAGAAGGCTGAAACTTGGTGTGTAGACAGTATGTAACAAACCCCAACACATATATTACGGGTATATATACCGGTGACGTCATAGGTCACGTGACATGGTGGCCATATTGGATTTCATGAAAACCTTTAAAATGCATATCTGCCTTCATTTTTTGATCAATTGAGTTGAAACTTTGACCACTTATAGTATATCACTTGTTCGGATGTATATCCTAATTATGACCTCATAGGGCACATGACATGGCGGCCATATTGGATTTGATGAAAACATTTAAAATGCATCTCTGCTTCATTTTACGATTGATTGAGTTGAAACTTTGACCACTTATAGTATGGCACTTGATTGGATGCATATCATAACGATGACATCATAGGTCATGTGACCTGGCGGCCATATTGGCCATATTGGTGGCCATATTGGCCACATGCTAACCATATTGATACAGACCAGTTGAGTTCAGGTTCCCTGGAACCTCTCTAGTTTGTGATTGATGTTAGCTCTTTCACGAGCCTCGATCTTATATACAAACAAAAGGGACGAAACTGAGCAGAGAAACGGGGGAAGTCCAAGTGAGTACCCTTATTTATGCAATGGGTCCGGAGGCAGAAGATGTGTGATCACCTTTACCTGTGCACCTGCTGTTGATGGCGAACATCCTGGTGAAAATGAGAATGACTTACAGATGGTGTGAGGAAATTTGATGCCTATTTCATTCCCTAACGTAACGTGATTCATGAAAGGGCTGTTTTTTGGGTCATTGACACAGCAAGTGGATGAGTCTGTGGAAAAAATTGTGCGGCACCTTTACACTGGTGCTGAGTACTGTGGTTTCCATGATAAAAATGAGGAAATCCGGGATCTACTCGTGTGGGGACTGGCTGACAAGAAACTCACCTTGGAATTACAACTGAAGGCAGATCTCAATCTGGAAATGGCAATTCAGATGGGAAGAAAACGAGAACTAGTTATACATCAGATGGGTCTAAAAGAGGACCACTCAACTGCTGTGGAAGAGGTGAGCAGACAAAAGGAAAAATCACACAACGTTTCAACCTCGTCCCATGACCAAGTGTACTCGCTGTGGAGGTGTTGCACATGAGGAAAGTCAGACGTGTTCAACTGCCAAGGCAAAGTGCTACAGGTGCAAGAAAATGAGGCACTGCAGAAGTCACGTCAGGGAAGCTGATGTCCTTGCGGAGATTGACATTGGCAGGTTTTCATTTCTTGCCTCTGCTGTCTCTCTTTAGTAAGTCTCCCACATTCAAAGCAGTCCAGATCTTTGCAGCAAATGTCACGCCAAGCTGACCTGTTTGTGTCCTGATGTTCCCATGTGATGACTGGAATGGCACAATGTTTTTTTTGTTTGTTTTTTTGTATACAACATCGAGGCTCGTGAAAGAGCTAACATTAATCACACAAAAAGTCAACCGACACATAAAACACAAAATAAGGGGATGCGGACACAAGATGGGGAGAGAGGGGGAAGGACACAAACACAACATTTGAGAGCAAGACACCGAGAGAAATGTGGGAGGGGGAGGGCTTGGGGGGAGGCGGTAGAGGTTTCAAACATATCAACACTGCAAGAACTTCGAGGAAAGAAGTTGGAATTTCAAAAAAAAAAAAAGTATCGAGTGAATGAGCGGGGGTAGAAAAGATTAAGGTTTTGGATGGGAGAAGATAAGAGATGGTGGTGAACAGCTGTTTTAAAGACCTGGAGGGAGGAGTGGGATTGCAAGGAGTGGGTGAGTTTGTTCCAGGGGCAGGAGAAAAGAGGAATGAAAGAGTGAAGGTGAGCAGAGGGCCTAGATTTTGGCAGTTTAACCATAAGAGGGTTGCTGGCAGATCTTGTGCGACCTCTAGGAATATTAGGGGGACCGAGCACAGAGAGAACTGGGGGAGCAAGGCCGGAGAGGAGTCGGTAGAAGACAGAAAAACCACAAACCTGCCTGCGGTGAGTAAGTGAAAGGCCCTCGGAGTTATCATCGCAGGAGATTCCAATGATTCTGAAAGCTTTGGTTTCAACAGCGTGAAGCCGAGCTAGGTGCGAGGCAGGAGCACCGGCCCAGAGGGGGGAACAGTATTCCATTGAGCTGCGGATGAAAGCCTTGTATGTGGTGAGGAGCTCAGGTGTGCCAAGGAAGGACTCTGCACGACGGAGGATGCCCATTCGGCGACTGGCTTTGGGGGACTGCTTGGAAATGTGGTTATCCCAAGGAAGATCATGGCAGATAGTGAGACCCAAACGCTTGATTAACAGAACTTCTTGGAGAGGATTGTTGAGAAATTAGATGGGAGGGTTTTCCAGTCGGTCTTTTCAGAGAGACATAGTAAGAGTATGGGATTTGTCAAGATTGAAAGACATGTTCCACTTGCTTGACCAGTCTGTGATTTTGTCCAGGTCTGCAGAGAGTGAGGAGGCTGCAGACTGCCGATCTGAGGGATGAGGAATGGAGCGGCAGATAGTGGAGTCATCAGCAAAGAGAAAGAGAGGAGTTTACAGAGAGTTGGAGAGATCATTGATGAAGACCAGAAATAGCACAGAGCCCAGAACACTACCTTGGGGAACTGGTCTACGACCAGAGAGGAAGTCCGCCAGCCATGCGTGGATATTTCCATGGATACCATAGGAGGAGAGTTTGGTGAGCAGAGCTGTGTGCCAGACCATATCGAAGGCACGTGATATGTCAAGGGAGACAGCTCTGATTTCCTGTTTGGCATTGAGGACCTCCATTACATGCTTGAGTCTAAACATAACGACATCCTTATCTCACCTCCTTTGTCCATCACATGACTGTTTACCCAATTTATGTTGACCGTAGAAAAAGCGCTATTGGGATTCTGTGTGAGTCCATGCATGTGACGTGTCCTGACCGGCGAACCATGGCTTGCATCAGGAAATACTCAATTCCTTGGATACGACAGCAGTCTAGGATTGAAGTATTCCGTCTCACCATGTGATGCCAAAAATCTTACGAAGGCAGCACATATGGAATTGATTGAGGCATTTGATATGGCGACGATGGGGTATCCAAGATTTGCATTCATTGGATACCCCATCGTCGCCATTTGACGAAGGGGTATCCACACTTCGTCGGCAATCATTGTGTAGCGACCCATGGGTCCCCCAAAGCTCGAGACCAGCAACATAATCTCCTTGCCCAAGCCGGTGACGTAACCGGCGGACAAACCACGGCGCCGAGGTTACAATCCTTTGCACCTGTCGGTCACATGACCACCAAAGCGTGCCTCGCCTGAGAGGCGTGGCTTTGGTTCTGATGTATGCTTTTTGGCTTGGATGATATATATGCGAACCCGATAAATGGGCTTTCAGAGTTCCTGAGTTGATTATACAATAAACATCTTCTCGGACGAGTTTGTGTCTTGTCCGTTACTTCGTCCGTCTCAAGCAGGAGCGCTGCTCCTTCACTGGTGACCCTGAGTTTACGACACGCGATGGACACGGCAGTGTCCCTCAAACTGCCCACTTTCTGGGAAGCACATGCCGCCGTCTGGTTCGCTCAGGCGGACTCCCAGTTCGCCCTGCGTGGCATTACGGAGGACACCACGAAATACCATTACGTGGTCGCCGCGCTTGGCTCTGTGACCGCCGCCCGCTGCCTGAGCCTCCTCCAGAGCCCGCCCGCTGACGGCAAGTACGACGCCATCAAGGCACTTCTTCTGGGCACTTTCGCCCTCTCCCCGGCTGAACGCGCACGACGCCTGCTCGACCTTCCTGAGCTCGGCGATACGCGCCCGTCCGAACGTATGGACTACATGCTTGCGTTGCTCGGCGAGCACCCCTCTGATTTCCTTTTCCGAGAGCTTTTTCTCCGCCAGTTCCCGGCCCAGGTCCGGGTCGCCTTGGCAAGCACGACCATCGCGAACCCCCGCGACCTTGCCAGGGAGGCCGACAAGATCGATTTGGCAAGCCAGCTCGTCGGAGCGGCAAGCCAGCTCGTCGGGGTGCCTGCCGGGAGCCCGCCCGCCGCCCAGTCGGCGCCCGCAGTGCAGTTTCCCGCCCACCCGCCCGACGCCCGCGACGCAGCTTCCTTCCCGGAGGCCGCCAGGCTGGCGCGACTGGCAGCGGCGACGCCGCGTCGCCCGGAGTCCCCGCCAGACCCGGCCTGGTGTTATTTCCATGCCAGGTTCGGGCGGCAGGCCCGATCATGTCGACCCCCGTGCACGTTCGTCAAGTCGGGAAACGGTTGGGCCGGTGCTCACTACCAGCCATGAGCACCGGCCGTTCCGGAAACCTGCTATTCATCACGGACCAAGCGTCGGGGCGGCGTTTTCTCTGCGATACCGGCGCTCAGCTCAGCGTCATTCCCGCTTCGGCGGAGGACAGGCGGGCCGCCATTTGTGGCCCCTCCTTAATCGTGGCCAACGGCTCCGCCATCCGCACCTTCGGCCCACGCACCGACGACCACCGCTTCGGCAGCCAGCTCTTTCGCTGGGAGTTTGTGACTGCGGACGTCCCCATGGCTTTGCTCGGGGCCGATTTCCTTTGCCCCCATGGGCTGCTGGTCGACGTTAAACATCGGCGTCTCGTCAACGCCGAAACTTTCAGCTCGCTGGCGTGCGCCTTGAGCCGTTCCGCGCCCACCGAGCTATCCTGCGTCCTCCCGTTGGCAGACGACTTCGCGCGTCTCCTCGCGGAGTTCCCGGCCCTCACGCGACCGACGTTTTCGGCCGTCACGGTGCGTCACGGCATCGAGTATCACATTCCCACTACAGGCCCGCCGCTGTACGCCCGAGCTTGCCGTCTCGACCCAGCCAAACTCGCTGTCGCCAAGGCCGAGTTCGCCACGCTGGAGCGCCTCGGCATCGTGCGGCACTCCGACAGTGCCTGGGCCTCGCCGCTGCACATCGTCCTGAAGCCGGGGGGCGGATGGAGGACATGCGGTGACTACCGCCGCCTCAACGATGCCACTACCCCCGATAGGTACCCCATCCCGCACATCCAGGATTTTTCCGCCCGGTTGGCGGGGCGGACCATTATTTTTTCAAAAGTGGACCTGATTCGGGGGTACCACCAGGTGCCCGTCCGCCCGGCCGACATCCCAAAGACGGCCGTTATAACACCTTTCGGCCTCTTCAAATTCCTCCGGATGCCCTTCAGCCTCAAAAACGTGGCACAGGCGTTCCAGCACCTGATAGATGGCGTGCTGCACAACTTGCCGTTCCTCTTTACCTACCTGGATGACATCCTCGTCGCCAGCACGTCCAGAGCCGAGCACCTCCTCCACCTCCGGACGCTGTTCGGCCGCCTCAGCGAGCACGGCTTGATCGTCAACCTGGCCAAATGCCACTTTGGTGCGGCGACGATCGACCTTTTGGGCCACCACATCACCCGGAACGGGGCGCCCTACCACTACCGGCCAAAGTCGAGGCCATCGCCGCTTTCCCGCGCCGCTGCTCCGTCAAGGCGCTGCAGGAGTTCCTCGGGATGGTGAACTTTTACCACCGCTTCGTGCCCCGAGCTGCGCAACTCATGCGGCCCTTGTACACCGCCCTCCGCAGCCAGCCGGCGAAGCGCGACATCGTCTGGTCCACGGACATGGACGCTGCTTTCACCGGCGCGAAACAGGCCCTCGCCAACGCCACGCTGCTGGCCCACCCGGTGCCCCATGCTCCCACCACCCTCACCACGGACGCCTCTGACTACGCCGTGGGCGCGGTTCATGATCAATGGCTAAACGGGGCCTGGCAGCCGCTCGCGTTTTTCAGCCAGCAACTCCTGCCCAATGAGTTGAAGTACAGCACTTTCCACCGCGAGCTCCTCGGGCTGTACCTGGCCGTCCGCCCATTCACGGCCTTTGTCGACAACAAGCCATGGATTTTCGCCATGGCCAAGGCCACGGAGCCATAGTCGGCCCACCAGCAGCGCCACCTCTCTGCCGTGTCGGAATACACCACGGACATCCGGCACGTTGCCGGAAAGGACAACGCCGTTGCCGACTGCGTTTCTCGAGCCGGCGCCAATGCCGTCCACCTCGGCGTCGATTTCGCCCTGATGGCGACGGACCAGGCCACCGACGGCACGGTGCAGGTGCTCCGGGTGGCGGACATGGGCCTCTGCTTGGCTGATGTCCCCTTCGCGGACACGGTCCTGCTTTGTGACGTCTCCCAAGGCTGACCTCGCCCCGTTGTGCTGGTCACCTGGCGGCGTCGCATTTTTGCTTCGCTCCACGGCATCTCACACCCGGGCCGGAAGGCGTCCCAGAGGCTGGTGTCGGCACGATTCGTCTGGCACGGGTTGCGACGGATGTCCGCGACTGGGCCAACGCCTGCACACCCTGCCAGCGGGCCAAGGTCCACCGTCACACCCAGGCTCCGCTGGCTCCTTTCACCGTGCCCGAGCGACGTTTTCGACCATGTCCACGTGGACCTGGTGGGTCCCCTGCCCCCATCGCAGGGGTTCACCCACCTGCTTACCATCGTGGACAGGACCACCAGGTGGCCGGAGGCCGTACCCCTCGCCTCAACCACCACCGCCAACATGGCCCAGGCGTTCATCGCCACCTGGGTCACGCGTTTCGGTGCACCGGCGGACATCTTGTCGGACCGCGGCCCACAGCTCATGTCCAAACTGTGGGGCGCGGTCGCCCGCACGTTGGGCATTACCCTGCACCGCACCATGGCCTACCACCCCCAGGCCAATGGGTTGTGCGAGCGGTTCCACCGCTCCATGAAGGCCGCACTCATGGCCGGCCTCCAGGACGACGGCTGGGCTAACCGGCTGCCGTGGGTCCTTTTGGGCCTCCGCACGGCTCCAAAGGAGGACCTCCAGGCGTCCACCGCCGAGCTGGTGTACGGCCAGGCCCTCCGCATCCCGGGCGAGTTCGTGCCCGACGCCACAAGCCCATGGTCTGCCGTGCGTCAGCGCACGGACTTCCAGGAGGCCGCCCAACATTTCGCCCCGGTGCCCACGTCCCGCCACGGCGACCCCCAATCCTACGTCCCCCCAGCACTCCGCATGGCGGAGTACGTCTTTGTACGCCACGACACGCACCGGGGGCCGCTCCGGCCACCATACGACGGACCCTTCTGGGTCCTACGACGGGACAACAAGTCCTTCGTCGTCAGCATCGGCGGCCGGGCGGACCGTATTTCGGTGGACCGCCTCAAGCCGGCCCACATGGATGTCGGCCAGCCGCCACGGCTGGCTCTCCCACCGCGGCGTGGCCGCCCCCCGTCCACTGCACCCCCCGTCCGGCCACCCCCCCCCCCCCCAGCGACCAGCCAGGGGTCGATTCGGTCGGGTCATCCGGACCCCCCTCAGGTTGAACTTCCTCGACCAAGTCGATTCTGGGGGGGCGTGTGTAGTGACCCATGGGTCCCCCAAAGCTCGAGACCAGCAACATAATCTCCTTGCCCAAGCCGGTGACGTAACCGGCGGACAAACCACGGCGCCGAGGTTATAATCCTTTGCACCTGTCGGTCACATGACCACCAAAGCGTGCCTCGCCTGAGGGGCGTGGCTTTGGTTCTGATGTATGCTTTTTGGCTTGGATGATATATATGCGAACCCGATAAACGGGCTTTCAGAGTTCCCGAGTTGATTATACAACAAAACATCTTCTCGGACGAGTTTGTGTCTTGTCCGTCACTTCGTCCATCTCAAGCAGGAGCACTGCTCCTACAATTGCATATTTAGAGAGGATACCTCCAAGGACGCAGAACTTGTTTCCAACTTTGAGTGGCGTGTCATCAACGGAAATGAATGGGACAGTGTTCCCACCTTCCGGTCTCAGCTGAAACACAGCCTCAGTCTTCTTGAGGCTAATCATAAGGCCACAGCGACGACCAGATTGCCCAAAGCAGTTGACAATAAGTTGTAAATCTTTGTATGATCTGTCCCGCTTCTTCAATCCTGCCGAACAGATCAGGCAATCCTCTACAGGTTCAGACTCGGACATTGGACTCTAAACTCCGATTTACATGGGATCGGAAATATTGGCGCCTTCATTGAGAAAGTCGTGTGCTTTGATTAAAACATCGACAGATGCGATGCATTTATGGCGGTAATTGCAATCGCCGAGGGAAAAAGACCCAACCTGTTATTGGTGTTTGTGGGTTGAAGGGGTTGTTTGCAGAACACTTCACTCCTAAACCCGTTGTGACTGCATAGCGACACATTTTGGATGGTCAGCCAAGTTGAGTATGAGTCATTGGCTGACTTCATTATACGATTGAAGCAGCTTCCTTCTCCATGTCCGTTTGGAGAATTTCTACATCAAGCCCTAAGAGACAGACTTGTGTACGGACGTCACCCGATAATGCCCAGAACACAAACAAAATTGTTATCAAAGGCAGTTTTATCTTTTGAAGATGCCAAAGGAAAATGTTTGGTGGAAGAATTAGCTGGTAAAGCTCGGAAGGAGCACATGGTCGGCCAAGCAGCAAGAATTGATGACGGAGCAATGAACCGACTTCAGCGGGGGAGGAAGAATACACCAGCCGTGCAAGTGGAGAGAACGCCATTATACGGATTTTCGGGATGTACATGCAGAAGCTGTGGATCACCGGGACATACATGCAGAAGCTCTGGATTGTCGGGACCTACATGCAAAAGCTGTGGATTGTCGGGACATACATGCAGAAGCTGTGGATTGTCGGGACATACATGCAGAAGCTGTGCATTGTCGGGATGTACATGCAGAAGCTGTGGATCACCGGGACATACATGCAGAAGCTGTGGATTGTCGGGACCTACATGCAAAAGCTGTGGATTGTCGGGACATACATGCAGAAGCTGTGGATTGTCGGGACATACATGCAGAAGCTGTGGATTTTCGGGATGTACATGCAGAAGCTGTGGATCACCGGGACATACATGCAGAAGCTGTGGATTGTCGGGACCTACATGCAGAAGCTGTGGATTGTCGGGACATACATGCAAAAGCTGTGGATTGTCGGGACATGCAGGCAGAACCTGTGGATTGTCGGGCCATACATGCAAAAGCTGTGGATCGTCAGGACCTACATACAAAAGCTGTGGATTGTCGGAACATACATGCAGAAGCTGTGGATTGTTGGGACGTACCTGCAGAAGCTGTGGATTGTCGGGACATACATGCAAAAGCTGTGGATTGTCGGGACATACATGCAGAAGCTGTGGATCGTCAGGACCTACATGCAAAGCTGTGGATTGTCGGGACGTACCTGCAGAAGCTGTAGATTGTCGGGACATACATGCAGAAGCTGTGGATTGTCGGGACATATATGCAGAAGCTGTGGATTGTCGGGACATATATGCATAAGCTGTGGATCGTCGGGAGATACATGCAGAAGCTGTGAATAATTGGGACATCGGTGCATGTGCTGTGAAGGAAATGATTGCCCTGAGAGGTGTCTACGAAACTTTAACTCATTGTAGATAACAATTGAACTTTGTGCATCATTAATTTTGTTTTTTGCAATTTTGACTTTCATTGGCTGCCATTACCTATGACGTCATAAGCTTTAAACATTTCCCCCACAACTGCTGAATGGATCAAGGCAAAATTTCCTATGTATTATGAACTCCCCATGAGGAAAAATGCTTCTATAATGAATTTATTGTCATGCATTTTTGCCATAAACATACAATGAGAAGTACTTTGGTAGGAATCTTATGATAAAAGAGCAAATATTTATGGTCATGTATGTTTATTTGCGACCAAGACGTCTTCTTCTTCAAGTAAAATTAACACCCAAAACACAGTCCGTGAACTCTTTATATACGTTCAGACTGCTGAGACCCCTTAGACTTTTGACGACCCTTTAAGTCCCCCAAGACTCTTAGGACCACCAAGACCCCTGAAGACACAAAATACCATTAAAGACCCAAAAGACCATGAACACCCAAAATACCCCGAAGACCTAAAACACCCAAAACACCCCGAAGACCCAAAAGCCCCTGAAGACCCAAAAAACCTACGAAGACCCCAAAGACCCCAAAGACCCAAAATACCCTTAAGGGCCCAGAGGATCCAAAAGAACATGAAGACCTAAAACACCATGAAGACCCAAAAGATCCTGAAGACCCAAAATACCCTGAACACCAAAAATACACCGAAATGGTCAAAGATGCCTATCCCTCTAAAAGGACGTGTGGTGAGGTGCTCGGAGCGCGCTGAATCACGCTGGTACTGGAATAATGGACTGGAATACTCGGTATTTGTGCTTCTCCAGGATACAACAGAGATCATCTGGATTCTGGTCAGGTGTACCAGATACACTGAGCTGACAAAGCTAAAGACTCTGCAAATCGGTTTTGTAATTTATAAAATAATCGGGTTAATCAAAATAAAGTCTCTCGTAATTATTTGCTTCAGCCTGTGATTAGCATAGGTGAGTGGCGTATATAGAGTCTCGTGACTCTGTAAACGCCATATAAACCCCAAAAGGACGACAGAAGAATAATAATTCTTTATCTTCGCTTTTATTTTCGCACTGCAATGTGGTGGTGACACTCAAATTGCAGACGTCACAAACAATCTTCTGACCAAGAGGAAGAAGAAAGTTTGCGAAAACAGGAAATAATCAATAACGACGAAGAACTTCCGGGTTAAATTCTTGCATACCTCGTGCTCGTGCTGCAGCTGAGACAAAGGTTCATCTCATCTCATCTCATCTCATCTCATCTCATCTGTTCGGAGATTCACATTTTATTATTAATACCGAGAAATATCTGAAAAACGTTTACTTAAACTTATAGGTAAAATAATTTTCTGTTCGTTGATGACGGGAATGAAGATAAGTTAAACGAGTTTTTATTAAATGTATGTTGAGGTATTTGATTGTTCATGAAATGAGGTGTTTTTCACTTGTTTTGTTTTATTCACTGCATTGTTTGATATGACGTCATCACTAAACCATACAACGATGGTTAAACCTCATTCTTCCTTTTAATGACAAACAAGGCAGAAAGTTTTTATAATTAACTTGTATATCCAATGTCACCCCTAAATGAGGAGGCGTTGTAAAGGTTATATATGATTGATGGATGAAGGATCAATGTCGCGTTGGTATGGAAAAAAATGTCGGTCCCATCTGCAACATCCAAAACTAAACTTGGACTATCTCCTCCAAAAAGTTGTTCAGACCAGAGATTCTCAACCGGTGGGTCGCGACCATCAGTGGGCCGGAACGTGCAACCACGTGGTCCGCGGACATCATACCCACCTGAGAAGGCAGGTGATTCGTTTACCTCGCGAGTGTCCTGAAAATTTACCTCACCAAAAAAAGTTGTATTTATGTTATTGTTTTCATTTATGATTGGAATGAATGTTTAAAATGATGCTGTTTGAAATGAAAATATAGAGAGATTGAGTTTAAAGGTGAATTAGGAAATGAGGTTTTTATTTTGTTTTGTTTTTTGTATACAAGATCGAGGCTCGTGGAAGAGCCAACATTAATCACACAGAAAGGCAAACCGACACATAAAACACATAACATGGGAAGCTTTAGACAAGTTGGGGAGAGAGGGGGAAGGAAACAAACACAACATTTGAGAGCATGGACATCGAGAGATCTGTGGGAGGAGAGGGCTTTGGGGGGGGGGTTTGGGGGGGAGGCACGGGAAGCGGGGAGTTGGAGAGGTATAAAACATATGGACACTGCAAGGACTTCCAGGAAAGAAGTTGGAATTTCAAACAAAGTGGATCTGGGGTGAATTAGCGGGGGTAGAAAAGATCAAGGTTTTGGATGGGGGAAGTTAAGAGATGGTGGTGAACAGCTGTTTTAAAGACCTGGAGGGAGGAGTGGGATTGAAGGGAGTGTGGGAGTTTGTTCCAGATGCGGGAGAAAAGAGGAATGAAAGAGTGAAGGTGAGCAGAGAGCCTAGATTTCGGCAGTTTAACCATCAAAGGGTTGCTGGCAGATCTTGTGCGACATGTAGGAATATTTTGGGGACAAAACACAGAGAGAGCTGGGGGAGCAAGGCCGTAGAGGAGTCGGTAGAAGACAGAAAGACCACCTACCTGCCTGCGGTGAGTGAGTGAAAGGCCCTCGGAGATAGCTTCATCGCAGGAGATTCCAATGATTCTGAAAGCTTTGGTTTCAACAGCGTGAAGCCGAGCGAGGTGTGAGGCAGGAGCACGCCCCATAGGGGAGAACAGTATTCCATTGAGCTGCGGATTAAAGCCTTGTAGGTGGTGAGGAGCTCAGGTGTGCAAAGGAAAGACTTCGCACGATGGAGTATGCCCAGTCGGCGACTAGTTTTGGAGGCCAGCTGGGAAATGTGGTTTTCCCAAGAAAGATCATGGCAGATAGTGAGACCCAAAAGCTTGAGCGACAGAACTTCTTGGACAGGATTGTTCAGAAAGTAGATGGGAGTGTCGTCCAGTTGGTCTTTTCGGAGAGACATAGTAAGAGTGTGAGATTTGTCAGGATTGAAAGACATGTTCCACTTGTTTGACCAGTCTGTGATTTTCTCCAGGTCTTCAGAGAGTGAGGAGGCTGCAGACTGCTGATCTGAGGGAAGAGGAATGGAGCGGCAGAGAGTGGAGTCTTCAGCAAAGTGATAGAGAGGATTTTCCAGAGAGTGGAGAGATCATTGATAAAGACCAGAAAAAGCACGGGGCCCAGAACACTGCCTTGGGGAACTCCAGGCTGAACAGGGAGGGGAGATGAGAGAAATCCATTCAGGGCCACATGTTGACTGCGACCAGAGAGGAAGTCCGCAAGCCATGTTTGGAGATTTCCATGGATACCATAGGAGGAGAGTTTAGTGAGCAGAGCTGGGTGCCAGACCATATCGAAGGCATGTGATATGTCAAGGGAGACAGCTCTGATTTCCTGTTTGGCATTGAGGACCTCCATCCGTTGTTGAGACAGCAGAAGCAGCATGTCCAGAGTAGAATGAGCTGGTCTGAATCCAAATTGATGATCGGAGATCAAGCCATTGGAGAAGAGGAAGGATTTGATATCCGAAGCAATGATGGATTCCATGACTTTGCTGATAATTGGGAGCAGGCTGATTGGTCTGTAGTTGCAAGGATCTGTTCTTGCACCTTTTTTGTGTAAGGCGGTAATGTTTGCTGATTTCCAAGCAGATGGCAGATGACCTTGAGCAAAAAAGAGGGTGAAAAGAACAGAGAGAGGGTGAGATAGAGCGGCAGAGCAGGATTTTAGGACCTGTGGGCTGATGCCGTCTGGTGGGCTGATGCCGTCCCTCATGTCAGCCCATGGGCTGACTGAGGGTTTCCATCCATAACATTCACGGATTTGGTGTTTGCAGTTTCACCATTGACAGTGCCAGCGTAACTCAGCATGCTGCGCATGCCTCACCGCACATCGTTTCAGAGGGGCAGGCATCTTTGATCATTTCGGTGTCTTTTGGGTCATCATTGTGTTTTGGGTCTTCAGGGCCATTTGGGTCTTCAGGGTCTTTTGGATCCTCTGGGCCTTTAAGGGTATTTTGGGTCTTTCAGGTGTTTTGGGTCTTCAGGGTATTTTGGGTCTTTGGTGTCTTCAGAGGCTTTTGGGTCTTAAGGGTCTTTTGTTTCTTCTGGGTCTTTAAGAGTCTTTGGGGTGTTTTGGTTTATTGGGTTATTTAAGGGCCTTTTGGGTCTAAAGGGTCTTTAAGGGTATTTGGGGTCTTCATGGTGTTTGGGGTCTTCAGGATCTTTTGGGTCTTCAGGATCTTTTGGGTCTTCAGGATCTTTTGGGTCTTAAGGGTCTTTTGGTTCTCATTGGTCTTTAAGGGTCTTTGGGTCTTTGTGTGTTTTGGGTCTTCTTGGTGTTTTGGGTCTTCTGGGTGTTTTGGGTCTTCTGGGTGTTTTTGGTCTTTGGGGTATTTTGGGTCTTTTGGGTCCTCGGGATGTTTTGGGTCCTCGGGATGTTTTGGGTCCTCGGGGTGTTTTGGGTCCTCGGGGTGTTTTGGGTCCTCGGGGTGTTTTGGGTCCTTGGGGTGTTTTGGGTCCTCGGGGTGTTTTGGGTCCTCGGGGTGTTTTGGGTCCTCGGGGTGTTTTGGGTCCTCGGGGTGTTTTGGGTCCTCGGGGTGTTTTGGGTCCTCGGGGTATTTTGGGTCTTTGGGGTGTTTTGGGTATTTGAGGTCTTCAGGGTATTTTGGGTCTTCAGGAATGTTGGTGGTCTGAAGGGTCTTCAGGGTATTTGGGTCTTCAGTAGACTTGGTGGTCTGAAGGGTCTTGGGGAATTAAAGGGTCATCAAAGGTTTGAGGGTCTCAGAAGTCTGAACACAATTAAGAAGGTTAATTAAGGAGGTGGTAATTTAATTGAAGAAGAAGAAGACGATTTCGTTGCATATAAACTTAACGACATACATGTCGACATACATTACCATATATGTTTGCTCTGTTATGATAAGAAAAGTTTAACTTCCAGCACAGCGGAGACTCCTTGGTGCAGGTGTGTGAGACAATTTCAGTGAGAGGAAAATAAAAACAGGTTTTATATGTTCGTGTGTATTTAACAAGAGGATCAACTCTGACCCTGAACGCGACATGAGTCTGATGTTGTACGTGTAAATTATGCCAACACATCACATTCAAACTAGGATAGCATCCATGTGCTACTCGGGTCTTTGAAGACAGAGATTTGTGGTCACATATCCATGGATTTAAGAGTGGCCGATACAGCTTACACCCTTATTTTTGTCTCATCAGGATAACGTTCTGGCAAATCATTTATTTGTGACCATGCTTCACAGCTCAAAGGTGAATGTGGCTTTCTCTAACATATTGCTGCGGATCTCAAACGTCAGCTCTCCCCTTATCAAGGGGGGGTTAATCCCCTTGTCCTTTTATCTTGCCGACGCGAGTCCTGGAAGTTATAAAGTCCTTCCCGGCGCGGCATTAGGTAGGCTTTGTTAGGCCTCAGGGTTCACTACTACCTAATTACTAACGCCGACCGGAAACGAGGGAATAACTCCCACTCGAATCACGGATATGGATGGAAAATGCCGAGCGGATAGGAAGAACCAAGAAGATAGGAAGAGCAAAGCAATTTATTAACAATTTACAGAAAGAAGAGGAAACGAAAGAAATGTACAAGATAGAATGAGGAAGAAGAAGCACACAGGGCAGCCTTAAACAGTCTTATCTTATTCCCTGGACAAACGGGCCCATCTCAGACACTCATTACGGGGATTGTAGATGGTAGGGTGGAACAGGTTGATGGTCACCAGTGCATCCAGGCTCCAATCCGGTTCCGGTCCAGGCTCCGGTCCAGCGGACGAAACCCGGCAGGCAGCCCCGCCTGCAGTGTAACGCGAACGGATAATTATATAACGGGTGGAAGGCTGGTGTCCTGGCGGCATTCGTAATAGTTGCACACTCATGCCAAACACCCCCTCTCCAATGTCCTCCTTTGAACTCCCAATGCCAGCGAGCCCTCTTGGATCAAGCGCAGGTTCCCACAAGTCCTCTTTTATGAGCGCCGCTGCATAAATCCTCTTTTAACGAGCACCTTCCAACAAGTGCTTTGCGAGAGTCCTTCTCAATGCGCATTTCCAACCAGTCCTGTTAAATCAATCTTTCACTCGAGTGCTCCACGAGAGTCCTGTACAACACCAATCGTACGACGCAGTCCTCTTGCAATGCGCGTTTCCAACCAGTCCTCCCAAAGGGCTTTGCGTTCGCACTTTTATAAGTCAACCAGCGATCGCTTCGCCAGCCCAAAAGCCATGCCTATCACGCGATCTTACTTCAGCCCTGGTTGGCTGGTCATCGCTTACCGGCCCCACCCTGATGGTGGGTTGACGTGGCCACACCTCCATTCTTGTGCTCCGCCTCCTTTCTCGGGCTTAACCTCGTGGCTTATGGCGGCATTGAGCGAGCGCACGGGCAGCTAAGGCTGCTGGCAAGGCGCGTAACAATTGGGAGAGCCGTGGGGTACAGCCAGGACGCGCTTAATGGCGTCACTTGGAGTGGGAGGCTGTGAAAATGGACGAATGGGGCCTACTCCTTATTTGATTGACACAACGCAGATTCAACTATTGGAAACATGGCCTTATCTATACACATACTAATGAAATAACTGAAGTCCTATGGTGACCTATGTGTTGCTTGTGGCCTTTCTATGGGGTGCTACCTTTAACCTTTAATAATGTCAAATTTACAAGTGTGGGTTCTCAAAACCGCAACACTGCACCCCTCCTTTTGCCAGGCTCGGCCCGAGCAGAAACATCAGGACTATCCTTTACCTCTACATGTGACACTTAGATGTAGTTTCCCATCTGCATTTAACCTACTACCCTGAGTGCGACAGTTTTAACACTCGATATGTCCCCCCTGCTGCATTGCGTCCTACCTAACTGACTCATGCCCACAATTAACCGAATTACGGAATGGTTTTCAAACTAAACATTTAAGCCAGTGGGGAGCATTATTTACAAGACTACTATTATTTACACTACAACCCAGGACCTGTCTTTTGTGGGAAAAACCAGAAAGATTTTGAAAAGAGGAAATGCCAATCGCAATGCACTGCACCGACACACCATACACCCATATCTATCTATAATTCCATTAATCTCTGTGTGTATGTGTGTATGTGTGTATGTCTGTGTGTGTGTGTGTATACGACCGCTCTTTCTCGACAACTACCGGTCCGATATACTTGAAACTTGCCAGGTATATTGCTGGGGACCCGAGGATGTGCCTTTTCAAGGTTTTAAATTAATCGGACAAGTACTTACCGAGCTATGGCGATTTAGCCGTTCGCCGTTCGCTTTGGCGTTGCGAATGGACCAAACCATTTCATGTAAATAGAGGGGGGGGGGGGGTTCTGTGGTCGTTGCGAATGGACCAAACCATTTCATGTAAATAGAGGGGGGGGGATTGTCACTGTACTCGCAAGCCGTTCGCCGTTCGCTTTGGCGTTGCGAATGGACCAAACCATTTCATGTAAATAGAGGGGGGGGGGATATAATTTTAGATATATATATAGTACGGGCATATATATAGTACGGGCATGCCCTAGTGCACAATAAATGCACCATAAAAAAAAATGCATGACAAGCACCAGCAATGCACAAAACAAACATTTTTAAATAATAAATGATGTCTTCTTGTGTTTCTCTGCTGGGCCGATGTATCTTGGCTTGATCTTCTTGCTTGATGTTAATTTAATAAAAAGGGCACAAACTGCGTCCGCTTTTTTATTTATAGCCAGCAGGGCCAACTCAGGTGGTCCGACTGCTGGGCATTGATGCCACTTCGAAACAGTGGTCCGCAAGCCAGATACTGCTGGCAGCAATGGTCTGTCCCAGCAGAGGTGCCAGGCCTCAGAACGTGTGGTCCATAGGTTCCAGGCCACAGAACGTGTGGTCCAAAGGTGCCAGGCCACAGAACGTGTGGTCCATATGGTGTATCAGTGCAGGAAGGCAGGCAGCAAGGGTGCAGGCAGCAAGATTGCGGCCGCACCGCTCAGGGCACCTTTACACTCCCCTCGCACAAAAGACCATGGTCCATGAGTGGGGAGGCAGACAAAGCAGAGGTTGGCGAGGGCAAGGGCACAACGGTACACATCAAAACAAGGCAATGCAACATCAAGGGCATGGGAGAGCAAGCTGAAAAAGCTCGTCCCTTCTCGTACATCACCCCCCCCCCCCCCCCCCCGTCAGCCTACCCTACCCTTGCCCTTCCCCGTATTTACACAATTTACAAATTCCGTCTCTAGTGTCTCGTCCCCCATATCTCCCCTAAACCGAATTTGTTCCCAATCCTTCCCAAGAAGGAAGGGATGGAATCACATACAATGTCTCACCCACGTCGAGATGCGTCTTTCATTCCAAATAGTTCACAAAATCTGGTGTGGAGTCCTATCACCTTGGTGAGTGGATGCGCATGGTGCGAAGAGATTTTCTCCACACTATTCTTCTAAATGACATTCACTCTCTTTACTCTACCCGGGGACTTGCCCTGCCAATCCATTGGCCACTTTACACTATGTGGTTCTAAAAACCAATTCCCATTGACCATACTGTGGTGCTCTCCAAATTTGGGATCTCACTCCCCCCATTTTTCCATCTGTGCCCTCACACAATTTCGGGGCTGGGTCATGTGGCACTCCCAGCAGGTCAACTTCCCTGCGCACCTCCGCCACTGAACGTCGCCACCTGAGCTTTCCTAGATCCTCACACCCTAACCTACCTGGGGAAAGCCCTCCCTGGCGCTTACCCCCTCGATGCCCTCTCTGGCATTGGGCTACCCGGGTCCTCTCCTGGGATCCCCGGGCCCCGCTGAACTCTACACAACACTACCTGGCTCCCAGAGCCTAGCTGCGGCCTCACCTGGCCGACAGACTACCAGTGGCGGAGTGCTCAATAACCACACACACTAATAGGCTCACACGCCCAGCCATTCCACTTCACTTACGCACCCCACGAAGCAATACTTTGCTACTCCTCGCACCACAGATGTCAATATCCAACCAAAATTTACCTACTCCCTCTACCTAACTTTAAACTGCCCTCCCCGGGTATTCGTGAAGGGGTCCATCCTTCCCCCATCCACTCCTTTGCACCATGCACTCCAGTCCACTCATCCCACAATACTCACTCCACACCATTTATTCCACACACCTGTTTCCATACACCCCAAATCTCCACTTGCATCCGATGCAAGTCAGTCACTCAACACCATTAAACTCATCCACAATACCCTCAAAATACATCACTTCTCCAAACCATTGCCTCATTCGCTCAGATTTTCCCATGCTCCAATTCCTCATTTCAACATGCTCACCAGCAAGGCTCATTCAATTCCTCATTTAATAAACTACACCACAAACACACTGCATCATTTAATCTAACTATTTCCCCTAATACTGGTGCTTTCCCTGTCATCCCTTATACTAAGCACTCCCTCGCCATTATCATCCAACTACTCTACTCGACGTCCCCACGATCTGTACAATGTCACTACTTAACTCTCAGGTCTCCTATCGTCACTTCTAAGTCCAATACGATTATCCTAACCCGCCCTCGGCGAGCTTTCACTGCCAAACCCCATAAACTATAGCTCCTTTGCCACAAAAAGGGATGTGAGGGATGGTAGAGCTACCATCCCTCAACATCACTATCACCATTACTACTACTACTAGTTCATTTAACTTGAGCCTCTCAGTGCGGGAATGCATTTTCACTGCTCGGCTTCGAAAAACCGAGCAATGCGTGCGGATGGTCAATCTCCTGTTGGTTGGGTCCGTCCGGCATTTTCGGTTCTGGGGAGGAGGCATACTCGGGCCGAGGTTCCATGGTCCATCCCGGCGCAGAGCCCTTCGGTCTCCGGCCCGATGACCCAACCTCCCCCGGTCGGAACACCACGCCCGCCAGGGGGTGAGGTCCGACCTGGCCTTTCTCCCCCGGAATCATGCTGCTCGCCGCTATGACGCGGCACTGACCATACAGGGCATAGCCCGGCCTGAATCGTGCACGGCGCTCCTTGCAAGAGCGCCGTGGCCACGATCCCCGCCGGCCCCCTCAGCACACAAAGAACACCACGCCCCGAGAGCTCACGTGGGCTGTACGTCGGCCTAAGCGCTGCCCCGGTCAGCATCGATGCTCGAGTCGCATTCTCACATTCACACCTCGCGACCCTTCCTATACTCACACATCCCGGCGCTCCAGCGCCTCCCATACATCCCACACATTTCGTTACTGCACTCTCTCTCCGTGCACTCTCTTCCGTTCCATGCTCAGGTGCACACCAATCATGCGCACTCATTCCTTCCACACACTCCATTACGCACTCCTCTCGTGCACCTTATTGCACACTCCGCTCCGGTACATACTCTGTACCACTCGTGGGTGTCTGTGTACCACTCTGTACCACTCGTGTTACATCCACCCACTCAGCGCACACCTACCCACGGGTGTGCAATCCCCTGTTGCACACCCGATCACACGCTCTAATGTGTATCCCCGCACACTCTCCACAACCAACTCAGGTGTGCATCCTCACACACTCTCTCCATCCATCTCACACTCTGTATCACACTCGCTCTCACACATACACTCTGTTGTACACTCTTCCTCACTTTCACACTCTGTTGTGCATTCTTCCTCACTTTCACACTCTGTAACACTCTCGCACTTCGGCGCCGTCCACACACGCGCGCCATTCCCATTCACACAGCGCACCATGGACCTTCCACAAGCACCCGGGTGACGCCGGGATCCCAAGTGCGTGAAAAATCTTTTTGCGCCAAACCTTTTCGCGCCATATACAGCCCGGCTTTCCTTCGGGATCCTCTTCTCCACACGCACCTGCAAATCTTTATTGGGATTAGGCAGCACGACATCATGATGTGAACACAGACTTTGTACAATTTCCATCCTTTCCTCCCGCGATTGCTCTTCTCAGTCCGCCGTCTTCTTAATCCCAATTTCAACTATTCCTTTTATTTCCTTATTAAGCTCGACGACCGCTGGGGCACGTAACATCAAATTTTCCAATTCAGCGGTCGTCGGCTTTTCTATTCCCCGTGTCGCGATTTCTATCCCGGTCCACGTGACTTCGCTTTGCTCCAACTCGCTTTCCCCGCGCTTCTCAAGTCGCGCGACCCTGTCGCATACCATTGTGCCTTTCCCGCTCAACCTGCGGTCAATGTTCTCCCCAAATTTTTGTATGCGGTCACCAATTCTGTTTCCAAACCCTTCAATTAGATTTCCCATATCATCCATCTTTTCCTCCAAATTTGCTCCTGCATTTTTTCCACCCCCAATTGTATGGCTGCCTGCAGCTGTGCAATGAGGTCCTGCAGATCCATCCCTCCCACTTGCGCAGCGGGCACGGCCCTCGTCGCCATGTGCGAGGCGCCGCCATTTTCTTTACCAGCTGCCGCACCGTTTTCTGCTTCCATTTCTTCCCAGGGGTCCTGGGTTATTTCTAGCTCCCCCTCATCTACCCCCACCGGCATCCGATCGCCTTGGCTATCCATGGCACGATCCAAAATTTAGATTCATAAAATTTCGGCCGCTCGTAATTTTGACCAAATTTGTTAAGATATAAAAAAAATTTGGTTCGGGTCCCAAATCCCACTACCCGACACCAATTGTTATGGCCAATATGCGCAATTGATGTCTAAAATTTGGTCAAAAAAAAGTTAGTCCCAGGTTACAAATCCCATCTCCTGACTACCAATTGTTGCGGATCTCAAACATCGGCTCTCCCCTTATCAAGGGGGGGCTAATCCCCTTGCCCTTTTATCTTGCCGAAGCGAGTCCTGGAAGTTATAACGTCCTTTTCGGCATGGCGTTAGGTAGGTTTTGTTAGGCCTAGGGGTTCACTACGACCTAATTACTAATGCTGACCGGAAACGAGGGAATAACTCCCGCTCGAATCACGGATATGGATGGAAAATGCCGAGCGGATAGCAATCCGCGATCCGAGTTGTTAACAAATGACTAAACCCGATTCTAAGTGGTTGCTATCGTGCAACGCTTAACCAATTGGAGAAAAGACTGATGCGATCGGATGGAGAGGAAACCAAGAAGATAGGAAGAACAAAGCAATTTATTAACAATTTACAGAAAGAAGAGGAAACGAAAGAAATGTACAAGATAGACAGAGGAAGAAGAAGCACACAGGGCAGCCTTAAACAGTCTTATCTTATTCCCTGGACAAACGGGCCCGTCTGAGACACTCACACGGGGATTGTAAATGGTAGGGTGGAACAGGTTGATGGTCACCAGCATGTCCAGGCTCCAACCGGTTCTGGTCCAGGCTCCGGTCCAGCGGACGAAACCCGGCAGGCAGCTCCACGTGTAGCGTAACGCGAACGGACAATTATATAATGGGGGGAAGGCTGGTGTCCTGGCGGCGTTCGTAATAGTTGCACACTCGTGCCGAATGCCCACTCTCCAATGTCCTCCTTTGAACTCCCAATGCCAGCGAGCCCTCTTGGATCAAGCGCATGTACCCACAAGTCGTCTTTTATGAGCGCCGCTGCATAAATCCTCTTTTAACGAGCGCCTTCCAACAAGTGCTTTGCGAGAGTCCTTCTCAATGCGCATTTCCAACCAGTCCTGTTAAATCAATCTTTCACTCGAGTGCTTCGTGAGAGTCCTGTACAACGCCAATCATATGACGCAGTTCTCTTGCAATGCGCGTTTCCAACCAGTCCTCCCAAAGGGCTTTGCGTTCGCGCTTTTATAAGTCAACCAGCAATCGCTCCGCCAGCCCAAAAGCCACGCCTATCAGGCGATCTTACTTCAGCCCTGGATGGCTGGTCATCGCTTACCGGCCCCGCCCTGATGGTGGGTTGACGTGGTCACACCTCCATTCTTGTGCTCCGCCTCCTTTCTCAGGCTTTTCCTCATGGCTTATGGCGGCGTTGCGCGAGCTCACGGGCAGCGAAGGCTGCTGGCAAGGTGCGTAACAATTGGGAGGGCCTTGGGGGTAAAGCCAAGAGGGCGCGCTCAATGGCGTCGCTTGGAGATGGAGGCTGTCAAACTGGACGAATGGGGCCTACTCCTTATTTGAATGACACAATGCAGATTCAACTATTGGAAACATGGCCTTATCTATACACATACTCATGAAATAACTGAAGTCCTATGGTGACCTACGTGTTGCTTGTGGCCTATCAATGGGGTGCCACCTTTAACCATTAATAATGTCATATTTACAAGTGTGGGTCCTCCAAACCGCAACAATATAGTCAGTCTAAATGTCGTGATCAAGCTGGATACGTTTACCATTTAGCTGGATATGTGATCATATTGGATAAGATAATAACTCCCTAATCATTCCAAACTGAGTAAAGAAAATAACATGTATAACTTTTCTGTGATTAACATAAGCATTGTATCCCTGGCAGGTCATCGGTGAAATGGAGAGCTTCTTGGAATGGCTCAAGTCCCGAGGCCTGAGAGCAGAAACAGCCCAAGCAGTGATCGCTAAGCTTGGAATTGAGAATCAGAAGGTTATTCGAGCTTGTACTGAGTCGGATGCATTGCGGACCGAGCTCCTCTCTCTCTCCAAAGAGAAATTACAATTTGCAATGTATGCTGACTTCTGTAAATTTATGAATTCTTTTTCGAAGCCGCAAGATGTCCAGATTGCAGGTTCTTCTCTTTTGGGAAGTATTTTCTTCAACTTGGAGAATGCTATTCAGGAACTTTCCAGTTTCTGTGAAAAGATTTTCGGATCCCAAAATGTGCACCGGGCCAACGTTTCTGGTTTCTCTGGAATCGGGTTCAGTAATGTCTGCAGCCTCCGCTCTCAGGATGATGGATCAAGACCCATGTCTGGTATGTGACTTTTTTAATGCGACATCGCATGTGAACAAATATCGAGATCTTCTACCATTGTTTTTTTTTTTAACTTGTATAATCTCTTTTGTTGCAGTTTTGTGTTGTGTAATATTAATGGGTTTTTTATGTAGGGTACAAGGCACAGGTCTGTACATGTACATGCCAAGGGCATGGAAAAAGTTTCGGGAACTGAGTGGCGTGCTGATGAGGAGGGGAGTGTCATTGAAGCTGAAGGGAAAGGTGTATGCTGCATGTGTGAGAAGTGTTATGATTTATGGGAGCAAGACATGGGTAATGAACGTAGAGCAGCAATGAAGGCTGTTAAGGGTGGAAATGCGAATGGTTCGGTGGATGTGTGGAGTATCGTTGAGAGAGAGGAAGACAAATGATGAATTGCGAAAGATGATGGGAATAGAGCCTGTAATTGATGCTGTGAAGAGGAACAGGTTGAGATGGTTTGGTCATGTGTTGAGGAAGGATGAAAGTGACTGGTTGAGAAGAGTGATGGAAATGAATGTAGAAGGAAGTAGAGGACTGGGAAGACCAAGAAAGGCTTGGCTAAAGATGGTGGAAGAAGAAATGCAGGCAAGGGGGTTAACAAGGAGAGATGCAGAAAATATGGCAAAATGGAGAAGATTGTCATGGGGACCGCAAGGCTAAGCCCTGCTCTAGCAGGGAAAATGGCCTTAAAATGCACGTTGTTGTTGTTGTTGTTGTTGTTGTTGTTGGTACAAGGTAAATTTTAGCTCACCTGGAACATATTTACGGGGAGCTTAAAGGATGGATGTAAACGTCGTCAGTCCGTCCGTAAACATTTCTTCTCCAAAACTGCCGATGGGATTGTGATCTAACTTGGCTGAAATTACATTTTGTGTGTTCGAACTCAAGTTTGTTCACAGCATTTAATAAAATCGAGCTTTGAGGGGGTAGCAAAACAATGTAATTAGAGGCATATTTTAAACATTTTGTGTGTTTCCTTGTATATGCAATCAGCATTGGGGACACATGAAATCTGTAACCTTTTTCATTGACTTCTGGTCCATGCCCCAGGATTTATCATCATGGGTCAGCATGGAAAGGAAACCCTCAAAATTTGATATTGGGTGTTCCCTGGTGGAACGTGTTGCCATCTTTCAACTTTGCTTTGGGTGTGAAGCGTGGGGATTTGCGATGGCGTGCCGTTCTTTGCTCTTGTAGTTTTAGTACCTCTCTTTAGCCATGGATGGGCTTAACATTATTATTGTTGTTGTATAGCCCTGGATAGTTATCTTGAACAGGCCCGCTGCACGGAGACAGCCGATCAATCTCCCAGAAGTGACCCAGGTATCCCCCACATCCAATATGATGTACCCCCGCCTTCTCTTATCCTTGTTTAAACAGTGAAATTAATCGTATAATTCTTTATATCTTGGAAATATTTGGTTGAACAATGTGGACGTAAAACTGGTGAAACTGGATATGGATTACAACAAACTCCAACCCACTGGTAGATAAAACAAAATTTGGAAATTGTTTTTTTACAACAGCAATTTCGTCTTTCTTCTAAAGAAAAAAATTATTTAATTCTGAAATGTTTATTTGAACCTAAACCAAGGTTTCAGTTGTGTTTAACTAAATTTCAGTAACTGCAGTTTGGACATTGACCATCTATGTGCAGTATTGGATAAAACCTGTTATCTTCCCTTATCCAACATCTCTTATCTTCCCTTATCCAACATCTCTTATCTTCTCTTGTCCACCATCTCTTATCTTTTTTTATCTTCTCTTATCCACAATCTCTTATCTTCTCTTGTCCACCATCTCTTTTCTTCTCTCGTCCACCATCTGTTATCTCCTCTTATCCACCACCTGTTATCCTATCTTCTCCACCATCGCTTATCTTCTCTTATCCACCATCTCATCCTGTCTTCTCCACCATCGCTATCTTCTCTAATCCACCATGTCCTATCTTCTCTTATCCACCTTCTCTTATCTTACTATAATTCACCAAATGTCCGTCTGTCTGTCCGTTCGAAGGTACCGCAAAAACGGCTCAACCAACAAAAACAGAACATGCATTTTAAGGCCATTTTCCCTGTTAGAGTGGGGGTTAGCCTTGCGGTCCCCATGACAATCTTCTCCATTTTGCCCTATTTTCTGCATCTCTCCTTGTTAACCCCCTTGCCCGCATTTTTTTCTTCCACCATCTTTAACCAAGTCTTTCTCGGTCTTCCCCATCCTCTACATCCTTTTACATTCATTTCCATCACTCTTCTCAACCAGTCACTTTCATCCTTCCTCAACACATGACCAAACCAACTCAACCTGTTCCTCTTCGCAGCATCAATCACAGGCTCTATTCCCATCATCTTTCGCAATTCATCATTTGTCTTCCCCTCTCTCAACGATACTCGGCACATCCACTGAACTATTCGCATTTCCACCCTTTCCAGCCTTCGTTGCTGCTCCACGTTCATTACCCATGTCTCGCTCCAATAAATCATAACACTTCTCACTCATGCAGCATACACCTTTCCCTTCAGCTTCAACGACACTCCCCTCCTCATCAGCACCCCACTCAATTTCCGAAACTTCTCCCATGCACATCTCACTCGAGCAACCGTTGCTGAGTCTGATCCACCTTCTAAATTCAATGCGTCTCCGTGGTAGCAAAATGTTTTCACACCTTCCAGCTTCACGCCGTCTCCAAGATCCAACTCAACATTTCCTCCATCTGCAGCTCCCTCTGTGCACACCTTACATTTGAATGTAGCTGGCACATTGGTTAATGAACCTCTCAGACCACTACATTTTTGATGAACCCACTCAGCGCACATTGTACATTGAATGGAGTTCACTCCGACACACTTCCTGCACACAGCACATGGCCACTTCCCAGTTCTTTCCAACTCACCACATGCTTTACCACTTGCCATCACCTTCGTCTTTTCGATATTCATCTTCAGACCTTTTGTCTCCATACATTCCTTCCACTTGTTCATCTTTTCCTTCAGTCCATCCATACTTTCCGCAATCAACACCAGATCATCTGCATACAACAACTCCCACGGTAAACCCTCCTTTACGTTCTGAGCCAGCACCTCCATCACAGCTACAAATAGTAGTGGACTTAGTACCGACCCCTGATGCACTCCCACCCTCACCTCAAACTCACCTCTGTTCCGGTCCTTCATCCTTACAGCTGTGCGCGCTCTTTTGTACATTGCCATCACGACTCTGATCAACCATTCCTCCACTCCTAACTTCCTCAATGCCCATGTCAATACTTCGCGTGGAACCCTATCGAATGCTTTCTCCAGATCAACAAACCCAAGAAACAACTTCTTCCTCTTCTCCATGTACTTCTCCTGCAACTGCCTCACAATAAAGAGCGCGTCTGTCGTTCCTCTTCCTGGCATAAATCCAAACTGCATTTCGTTGATCTTCACCTTCTTCTTTATCCTCCTCTCCAACACCCTTTCCAATACCTTCATTCCATGCTCCAATAAATTTGTCGCTCTGTACGAGCCACACTCCAGAGGGTCACCTTTCCCCTTGTATAGAGGGACGAGGGTACTCAGTTCCCAATCCACTGGAATGCGGCCTTCTTTCATGTCCAGATTACAGATCTCTGTCATTCTCTCCACACCCCTACTTCCTGCTGCCTTCAACATATCTCCCACAACTCACATCGGCCCTCCCGCTTTTCTACTCTTCATTGCTTTTATCACTTCCTCAACTTCCTTCTCAGTTATCTTCTCTGTCGGTCCTAAAACTGGGTTACTCTCTGTGTTGCCATCCCATTCATTCCCTGTATTCAACAGCATTTCCATACATCTTTTCCATCTTCCTTTAATTCCATGTGGGTCCACAACGATTTGTCCCACTTCATCCTTCAAACAACTCACCCCCATCACATCACACCTCTCTTTCGCTATCTGCTTTGCAATCCTGAATACCGCTCTCTGACCCTCTTCCGAATCCAAGCGTTCTCCGAACATTTTCCTACATGCCTCCTGTGACTTTGCTACCTCTTTCTTTGCAGCCTTCTTGGCTGCCTTATAACTTTCATGCTCTGCTTTTTCTGCTCCCGTACCCTACGCTTTCTGCCACTCCTGGAACTTCTTCCTCTTCTCATCAACCCTCTTTCCAACTTCATCATCCCACCACCATGTATCCGAGTGCCTCGGTGGTCGTTTTGTCCATCCACACACCTCACCAACGGCTCCCAACAGACTATCCTTCACTGACATCCAACCACTTTCAAGCTCAACCACATAATCCTCTACCATACTCAGCCTCTCTTTTAATGCCTCCCTTACAGTCACCTCCTTAAACCTCCACACCTTCATTCTCGATTGGTACTTCACCCGCCGAGCTCTCCTCGCACCTTTCACCCTTATGTCGCAGACAACCAAGTGGTGCTGTGAAACAGCCTCCTCCCCCGGGATCACCTTTGTGTCCCGGAGGTGCCCCCTATCTTGCCTACGCACCATCAGGTAGTCAACGTTTGTCGTCGACCCACCTGACGTGTATATAACAAGCTTATTATCCTCTTTCTGGAACTCAGTATTACAAATCAACAAATCAGCTCCATCAGCAAACTCCAAAATCCTTTCACCTTCTCCATTTCTCACACCATATCCGTAACCCCAATGAACTCCCTCAAAACCGTCCATACTCCTTCCCACATGTCCATTTAGGTCTCCTCCTACCACAACAACTTCCTCATCTTTCACATTTTCCATCAGCTTATCTATCGCACACCAGAACTTGTCCTTCTCTTCATTGCTCCGATCAACCTGCGGAGCATATCCCGAGATGACGATCACCAAGAGCTTTCCAGCCTCATTTTCACCATCATCAACCTATCACACACTCGATTCACACTCACCACACTGTCTACAAACACCTCAGAAAACAGGACACCAACACCATTCACGCCCTCCGGGCACCTTTGCCACACAAACTTGTATTTCTGTCCCTGCCTACCCTTCACCATTCTCACACCACTTCCCTTCCATCTCGTCTCTTGCACACAACATAAGTACACTCTTCTTACCAATACTTCCACCACTTCTCCTGATCTCCCTGTCATTGTCCCTACATTCCATGTCCCAAACCTCAGAAACCGATCTCCACTTCGGGCTGTACCCTGCCCATATGTAGTTGTAATTGTCATGGTTCTCTTTTTGAGGCAATGTTTTTTATGGCCGGATGCCCTTTCTGACGCCAACCCTCTTCGTCGCCTCTTACGACATGCAGGGATACACAGGTACCTATTCTAAACCAGGGTATACACCGGGGAAAAAAACGGCTCAACCAATCACAACAAAATTTTGGGTGGGTATTCATTCAATCCTCGGACCCACAGGAGTAAAATAGGCTATAATAAATGAATTATTATTATATTGTTTTTCTAATTTTTCAAATTTTCCAATTTTCCAGTTTTTCCAAATATGATGGAATAATATTTACCGATATGAACAGTGATGTGGCTTTTGTTGAAATTCTACAAATACTGTTTATTCTACGTACCAGGAGAGAATAGATCGACTCCTGACGAACTCTTCCGAAATAAACGTGCAGCTCCGAAGTAACATGGCAGCGCATGGAAAGCGACTGAGAAACAGGTGTAGCGGCCGCTTCCGTGTTACAGATTCGGTGCGCACTCTTCACACATAAACATGCAACTGAGAAAGACGTGTAGCGGCCGCTTCCATTTTGCACAATTCAATCTTTTTTCAAAATTGGTGCCATGTTCTGTTTAGATTTTGATGATTTGTGGGAGATATGATTTAACGGATGTTTAAATGAATCGTTTAAAATAAATTTTAAAAAAGCCTTCAATTTCTGATATTTTGCCTTTTCATTTGGGCCTCCCAATTGAAGCCCCGCCCATAGGGCGGGTACCGGTGCTAGTCTTCTCTAATCGACCCTCTCTTATCTTCTCTTATCCACCATCTCTTATCTTTTCTTATCTTCTCGTATCCACCGTCTCTTATCTTCTCTTGTCCACCATCTCTTTTCTTCTCTTATCCACCATCTCTTATCTTAGCTTCTCCACCATATCTGAAATTATCTCATCCACCATCTCCAAATAGTGTCCATTTGTTTGATACCGTTTCCTACTCCCCTCTGCCTTCGACAGAAGAACCTTCCACCTACTCCTGTTCCTGTTCTCTACTGTTGTTGTGCTTCCATCTTGTCTCCCACTCCCTTTATGATATGTTTTATGTGTTTTCTGTTTATCTCTTTGTGTTTTTTGTGTTGCTCTTACAGGAGCCTCAAATTTGTATCTCAAAAAAAAAACCTCAATGTCGTCTTGTGTGCAGGTGATGGTGATCTGGAAGAGGGAATTAATTTCCAAACGGACATTCCTCAAAACATTTTGAACTCATCTTTTCTGATTAAAGAGTCAAATGATGCATCCACACAATAATCCAGCAGTACTTCCCTGTCTAACGCCCACCAACTAATGCCGGCAGATGAGACGCCAGTTTAACGAACATCCAAGGGATGGCACACACATTGATGAATTAACCTCTTTAATTCCACACCCTAAAACATCTTTCCTCCCCCAATCCTCCAATCACCTTTCCATTTTCACATTCCTACATATGGGTTTTTCACGTTTTAAATTTTCCTCTGGGTGTCCCAAACTAATCAAGAACGTCATTTGTTCTGCCAGGCGGGCAGATATACAGAAGCAAGGTTCGACTACGTAGTTTAAATATGGGATCGATGGGGGCAGGCAGAGGAGGTAGAGAGGTTGAGGTGCTGGAGATGGAGAGAAGGAGTTTGGAAGTGTTGTGTGAGCAGGAGACCAGATGGAAAGGGGACAGGGCCAGGAGGTTCACAGGAGGATACATGCTGTTGCACGCGGGTGGGGATTAAATGAGTAATGGCGTCGGAATAATAGTTTCGGAAGAGATCAGCAAGCAGGTGGTCAGAGTGGAAAGATGGGAGGGACAAATAGTTATGGCATGGGTGGTGGTATAGAGGCAAATTGTGTGTGTTATGTCGGTATGTGGGCCACAAATGGGAATGTCTATGACGGAGAAGCAGGAATTCAGGGATGCTCTGTATTGAGGGATGCTGTGCATTTAGGGGGGAGTTTAACACGCATGGCAGAGTAATGGAGCCGGGTGAAGAGGAATGTATTGGTAAATTTAGATGCGGGAAAAGTAACAGAGAGGGTCAAGAGCTGGTGGTGATGATGGCAAGGAATGGGATTGCCAGAGCTGGTTCATTCTTTCAAAAGTGGGAAAGGCACAAGATTATCTGTAGAAGTGGACAGCACAGATCAGAACAGCACTGGATTTGGTGGTGGTAAGGATGCAACAATTGTGGAGGGTTAAGGATTGCAAGGCCATTGTGTAATGGCAGACAGAAATATTTTAATGGGATTGAAAGGGAAGGTTCTGATGTGGTGTGTTACACCGGCCTACCTTTAGGGTCTCGAGACAGTGGCACTGACCAAGAGACAACACAGAGGCTGCAGGTTTGCATGAACAACTGAGTCAAAAGGATTGTGGGAGAGAAGAGGGTGGATAGTAAGGAGAATGGATGAACTGAGGGAGGAGATTGGTTTGCAGATGAGCTTGACGGCAACATTGGTGAAATGTCAGCTGAAATTTGTTTGACATTTGGTGCAGATGGGGGAAGAAAGAATGGCAACGAAAGCGGATAGGTTGAGGAAATATGGTCGGAGGAAGAGAGGTACACCGTGCTTGAGGTGGGAGGGTTGTGTGAAGAAAGCTATCAGTGAAGTGGGGATGGTTGGAGGATAGAGAGAGTTGGCTGGAGACAGGGGAGTGGAGGAATATCATGGTCAAGGCAGGGCAGGAGCTTGGTACTGTTGGACCTCACCCCATATGAAGAGAAAAGGAAGAAAACACCAACAACTCTCCACATTTTGAGAACATGTACAAAAGTACAAGTACCTTTTTATGTTACAATATGCAGCTATTATGGTCTTGGTTTGTCCATCCGTGTGTCTGCTGCAATAACTTGTGAATCGTTGAAGGGATTTTTTTTTTTACCAAACTTATAATAATAATAATAATTCATTTATTTTGTATAGCGCTTATCAAGTAGCCCAAAGACGCTTTGACAGAGTGGAAAACATAATGCATAACAATACATGAAAACAACAATTGCAAAAAGACAAGAATCAATAGGGAAATATTTAAAGCAAAAGGAGGGAGAAGGAGAAGAGATAGTCAGGGGTTAAATGCTGTGGGTTGAATGTTGAATGCAGTGTTGAACAGGTGGGTCTTTAGTGATGTTTTGAATGTGGTGAGTGAGGAGGAGTCTCTGATGGTGTGAGGTAGTGAGTTCCAGAGGGTGGGAGCAGCGATGGAGAAGGCCCTGTCCCCCCAGGATCTGAATTTGGTCCGGATGGAGGGGGTCAGGAGGTTGGTACCAGCAGAGCGGAGGTTGCGGGTGGGAGTGTGTCTGGAGAGGAGGTCAGCCAGGTAGGATGGGGCCAGGTTATAGAGGGCTTTGTATGTCAAGAGGAGGATTTTGTACTGGATTCTCTGGGGGATGGGGAGCCAGTGAAGCTTGTAAAGGACGGGGGTGATGTGGTCACGGGTCCAGGAATGGGTGAGTAGACGGGCAGCGGAGTTCTGAATGTATTGGAGTTTATTGGTGAATTTTGAGGGTGAACCATAGAGGAGGCTATTGCAGTAGTCCAGACGGGAGGTGATGAAGGCGTGGATGAGGGTTTCTGCAGCCGTGGAGGAGAGGGATGAGCGGAGACGGGCAATGTTTTTCAGGTGAAAGAAGGCTGAATTTGTGATCTGTTTAGTGTATTTGTCGAAGGAAAGGGTTTGGTCAAAGATGACGCCAATATTCCGGATGTGAGGGGAGGTGGATACTGGGATACCGTCGATGTTGAGTGCAAAGTTATGGGTGGATTTTGTGAGCGTTTTTGGGCCAATGATGATTATTTCAGATTTATCACAGCTAAGCTTGAGGAAGTTGATTTGAAGCCAGGATTTTATTTCAGTGATGCAGTTTGTCAGGATAGAGTGGGTGTCGGTGGAGACGGACTTGGTGGAGATGAAAAGCTGGATGCCATCGGCGAAGCAGTGGAATTGGAGACCATGACGGCGGATTAAGTGACCGAGCGGGGACAGGTAAAGGATGAAGAGGAGGGGGCCAATAACTGAACCTTGGGGGACACCTTGGGGGAGGGGAGCAGTGGGGGATTTGCAGTTATTGATGGAGATGAACTGGCACCTGTCAGAGAGGTATGATTTAATCCAAGAGAGGGCAGTGCCGGTAACGTTAAAGGTGGATTCAAGTCGGGTGAGGAGGATAGTGTGATCGATGGTGTCAAAGGCAGCGCTGAGGTCGAGGAGGACGAGAATGTTGAGGTTGCCAGCGTCAGAGGAGAGGAGAAGGTCGTTGGTGATTTTGAGGAGAGCAGTTTCAGTACTGTGGTTGGACCGGAATCTGGATTGGAATGTTTCATACAGGTTATTGGCAGAGAGATGATGTTTGAGTTGAGTGGCTACAGCGCGTTCCAAAACTTTTGACAGAAAGGGTAGGTTGGAGATGGGTCTGAAGTTGTTTAGGGTGTCAGGGTTTCGACCAGGTTTTTTTAGAATGGGGGTAACAGCAGCAATTTTGAGGGAAGGTGGGACGATGCCTGTAGACAGGGAGGAGTTTATTGTTGCAATGATAAGTGGAGAGAGAGCAGGGAGGGAGGCTTTGACAAAGCTGGAGGGGATGGGGTCAAGAGTGCAGGTGGCAGTTTTCATTCCTATGAGGAGTTCAGAGAGGTCAGTAGGGGAGATTGGGGAGAACCGAGACAGGGGATGGCAGGACAAGGGGGGGGCAGGTGGTTGGAGGGGGAGCGGGTGCGGCGGTGGTCAAGCTGTTGTAGATGTTGTCAATTTTGCGTTGGAAGAAAGAGAGGAAGGAGATGCAGTTGTCTACTGTGAATGACTGGGTGGTGGTGTTCAGGGGGCGGAGGAGTTTGTTTATTGTCGAGAAGAGTGCTTTTGGGTTTCCGGAGCCAGAGTGGATAATTTGAGAGTAGTAGGCAGAGCGGGCGTGGGAGAAGGCATCTTTGTAGTGTTGTAGGTGGTCCTTGTAGGCTTGGGAATGAACTGTGAGACCCGTTTTATTGCGGAGTCTTTCAAGTTGGCGAGCACGAGTTTTCATAAGGTGGAGTTCAGGGGTAAACCAGGGAGCAGAATGGGTGAAAGAAACTGTTTTGGTTTTTACAGGCGCAAGCTGGTCAAGGCAGGAGGAGAGAGTGTGGTTGTAGTAGTCAGTGAGGTCGGAAGGGGTGTGGAGGTCAATGAAGGGAGAAGTGGACATTTTTTCAGAGAGGGTGGATGAGAATGAGGTAGGTGAAAGAGCGTTTAGCTTACGGAAGGTGATTGTGCGATAATGCCTTGGTGTTGGGGCGGGGATGTTGATGGTCAGAGTGATGGCTAAGTGGTCAGAGAGGGTGAGGTCGGAGCCATAGAGATGGTGCAAATTTAATCCAGTGGAGCAGACAAGATCCAAAATGTGACCACGGATATGGGTAGGAAAGTCGACATGTTGAGTGAGGTTAAAGCAGGTGAGTAAATCAGTGAAGTCAGTGGTTATTGTGGAGTCAGTGGAGTCCATGTGGATATTGAAATCACCAAGGAGGAGGATTGAGGGGGAGAGGGAACATAGCTGGGTCAGAAAGTAGGAGAAGTCAGACAGGAATGATGGGTGTGGTTTGGGAGGGCGGTAGACGACAGCCATGACTGACTGCGTGCGACCAGAGAGTTTTAAAGCCAGGTGTTCAAATGATGGAGCAGATGAGATGGAGATGAGGTTGGTCTTGATGTCTTGACGGTGGATAACGGCAATTCCACCACCTCGGCCCTCCGAGCGTGGTTTATTGACGTAGGAATATCCATTGGGTGTGGTGAGGTTAAGTGTGTAGTAGTCCAGAGGTTTTTGCCAGGTTTCGGTGAGACAGAGAAAGTCCAGTTTGTTATCCAGGATGTATTCGTTCAGGATGAGGCATTTGTTGTTGAGGGACCGGGTGTTGAACAGGGTGAGCTTGATGTTGTTTTGAACAGCAGGGATGAATTCAGGTGATTTAGCCAGGGTTCGTAGGCAGGAGGTGCGATCGTGTGCGTTGCTGTGACCAGGTGTGCTGGGACGAAGAGTGAGAGTGCGCTGAGCCGACCAGAGGACGGGGATGGAGTGACCTGATTGCAAATAAACAAACTTACGACCGGAGCCACGGTGAATGTACCTGGGTCGTCGGAGGAGTCCATTTGATTTGATGGCAGAGATGCATGATGGGGTGGAGCGGGTATTGAGCAGAAGAAGCCTTGCGGCAGAGTACCTCAGAGCCATGCCAGGCAGGAGCGAAGGGACGAGTACGAGGCCAAGGTCGAGGAGGCAAAGCGGCAAACGCAGCGGCAAACGACTGCAGCCGCTAATCAAGACCACAGCGGCAAACAGCCACCGCCGCAAACAACGGGAGCGGGCCTGAGGAAACAGTGGAGGAGCCGTGCAGGCGAAGCCAGGAGCAGAGCCGGGACCGAGCAGAGGGCAGACCCAACGGTCAAAAATCCGCCACGACCACCAGAAAAGCAAACTATGTACAATGGCCCAGTCGGAGAAGCGGCGAACAAGTAACGCCAGCGTCCTCTCCAGACCGGACCGGAAGCGGAAATCGAACTTGGGACAGGGATGTAATATAATAACAAAATAATACAGTTCCAAAATAATTAGTAATATATAGTAACAAAATAATTATTTATACTGCAAGAGAGCCGTTGGTCTGTTTGTCTGTCTGTCTGTGTGTCTGCGTGTGTCGCCATTTTTCTCAGAAATGGCTGATTGGATCTTTGTCAAACTTTCAGAGGTTCATCAGTGAGTGCCTGGGAGTGTTTTAGGCAATAAAGTTCGTTTTTGAGGATTTAAAAAAAATCGCTCTATCGTGCCTAAGCCTTTTTGCTCAATGACAGTTATAATTATATACAAGTACACATTCCCATAAATAAATACAAAACAATTCGCAAACATTTGAACACAAATAAATCAAACAATTCCAAAAGTGTACGAAGTTGGTAGTAAGGCTTCTTCTTCTTCCTGAATGGCATCATACATAACTCAGAAACGTGATGGATGGCACATTCACTAGCATATATTCAACAAAAAGGTGAAATGATGATTTGATATTTGTGATTGATTCTGATTTTGATGTAATTGCGTTTCCATTATGTTTGCCCTCATTTCAAATATGTTAATGTTTCATTTTCGATTGAGCAACGCCAGGAACTCCAGCTATAAACGCTGATATACTTTACTCGGGGTACAAATACAAATACAACTTTGTCTGGGGGGTAACATAGGCTATGTGGCCACTGCCTCGTGTGGAGTTGTGAAAGACCGGGAGAGGGGTGTAAATTCTTTGTAAATTTGTACCGTGTAGCACCACCTGGTGAGGGTGGCATAGGGTATTACAATTTCCTGTTTTGTTTTTTTACCTGGGAAACACTGAGGTTGGAGGGTATTACAATTTCCTTTTATTCACCTGGGAAACACTGAGGTTAGAAGGTATTACAATTTCCTTTTCTTACCTGGGCAACACTAAGGTTAATGCACTCTTTGCACTGGTAAAACTTTTCTCCTTCTCATTCCCCTCCCCGAAAACGGAGGTGCCTGTCAAAGCCACCACCCCCCCCCCCCCGAAAGATGTATATGTGGTATATCTTTCGCCTCCCTCTCCCCTCCCTCTTCCCTCACCTCTCGCACCCCTCCCCCTTCCACTCCCCCCACTCCCTTCCACACCCTCCTGCCTCTCCTGCCTCCTCCCTCCCTAGCAACGTCAGGTACTCCTGCTAGTAGCCAATATAGTAGAAACAAAAAAAGGCATCAGTTGATGGTAAAAAACAATTAAACTTTTTTTTCTCCCCATTGGACAAGGTCAGAGACGATCAGAAAAAAAGACAGAAAAAAGTTTCATTGTTTTTTACCATCACCGACGCATTTTTGTTTTTATTATATGTGCTGTAATTATTTTGTTACTATATTACTGTATAATGAACTGAATGAGCGATCATCTGTCCATGTACTTTTGTGTTCACGATATTTCAAAAAGAATTAAACATTTAGCTTTCATATTGCAGATATCTATCCCTCATGTCATTATCTCAACATGAGTAGATAATGGCTGTGATTGGCTAAATGTTGGTGACATGGTGATGGCATAATACCCAGCCTGGCGCTCACCAAGAAACTGTTTCAGCAGCACCAACACCATCTAACAGACTATGCCACATCAAATGGGGTATTTTCAAAAAAGGCATTGGAAAAGTAGCTTCCTCGTAAGTTTTGGTGCTCGCTGTCTAATTATCAATGTCTTATTTTGATACATGTCCTGGGAGGAGGTTGCAGTAATGACGTGGACCAAATATACTGTAATGGTGTAGTGATTCTGTGATATTTAGATCATCCTTTTCCTCGACTGAATAAATGTCTTCTTGACATGAATTATATTTGGAAGTTTTAAACTTTGTGTCCTGCAAAAGACTGACACTGAATTGCATGCAGGTGATGTCTATCCTGTGAAAGTGGAATGCACACAAAGCAACAACGATTCTTCCGTCTCGGAAGCTTTGAGATGTGCTTCTGCAAAGGAAGAGTCAGATGTTTCTTTGACAAATGGCAGTGCTGCCTGTTCTGCAACTGGTGAGCAGAAAACTACAAAATTACCATTTAGGGCTGAATTTATGAATAGCACTAAGTGAGCATCTTGCCAACACACGTGTAAGTAAACCTTAAACCCTGTCAAAAATATCGTTGAACGCACACAGCTAATCCGCCCGCCCATATAGCAATTTGTGAATGGAGATAAATAGCCAATTAGTTGTTCGTGTCGAAACATCTGATTAGCCTGTGACACGCCGCACATATCTCGATCATCCAATGTAAATGATGCACTTGCATAGAATTGCAGCATCACAGACAATTGTTGAAGGGGATTCAGCACATTGCTCCTCGTCATACAGTCACGTGAATAAGTAAGTACACCCCATGTAAAGTTTTGACTTTTTCAACATATTTCAACATACAGCTATTTGATCTTCATTTCAACAATATTGATAGGTCAATCCCCCCCCCCCCCCCGCCCCCATAAGGTGATATAATATAACAAATATCATGAAACATTTACATTTTGTTGTCCATTGTATAATTTAAATAAACATAAATGCAAATTTCGCATGTGGAAAAAGTAAGTACACCCCTACATTTATCACTACTTCACAAGTAAAACTGGATCTTGGATCTTGGATCTCGCGAGATCTTGGAGACGGCGGCAGGTATTCTGGAAGTTCCACACGGTCTCCACGTTTTCAAAGTTAAGTCTGTTCACAATTGTATTTTGTCGAAACTGTATTTATCTTTCGGCGTGTGAAGTTATAGTGTGCACCTTGGAAGTTTCTCGGTGTTTATCTTTCATAAATTAATCGTCTGTTTGCCGCGTCACGAGCAAGGCCTTTGCCGCGTCGCGAACGATTTGAAATCGAAGTTAAGTAATTGTTCCCATTTGTATTTTCGTTATAACTGTATTTATTTTATGGTGTGTGTACGTATATTGTGTCCCGAGGAAGATTTTCGGTGCAAATCTTTCATACCTGTATTGAAAATCGTGTTAATTCGTGTCGTGTCTTGAGGCCTTGTACAGTGTACAAACTTGAGGCTTTGTTTTTCTCTCAGCGGTCTGTCGTTTGTGATCCAATAACTTTCGTTCTCTGTTTTCCCAGTCTTTTCACCCCATAGCCTACTTCCTTGTGTAAATATCAACTCAAAAAAAAAAAAAAAATTTTTCCTTCTCTGTCCTTATTCTTTGTTCTCATTCGTTTATTCGTTCTTATTCGTTTGTTGGTTCTTCGACCACGTGTTTCTCCCCCATTTCCCCAGATAGTTTTCACTGTTATTAACCTTCAATGTTTACACTTTCCCCTCAAGTTCTGTATTCTGTCATATATTATAACACCTTTTTCTTCTTCTTCTTTAAAAGGCTGCTTTCGACTTGCTCACCAAATCTATTCATCCAAAAAAAAAATTCCATCTCCTATAGTGCCGTTTTTCTACATTCCCTATACTCTCCTGCACTCCATCCTCCATTCAGCGTCCTGAAACATATTTTTAACTCGAAGGTCACAAGAAACTCATTTTGCAATAAATGTTCGTTTCCCATTAATCGTACACTTTCTAAAATCCAATCTCACGCCTCCCCTCCAAATCTTCCACATAACCCCTCCCCTCCAAATCTTCCCCATCACCCCTCCCCTCCAAATCTTCCCCATCACCCATCCCTTTCAAATCTTCCCCCTTCCCCCCTCCCTCCTAAACTACCCCCTCACCCCTCCCCTCCAAGACTCCCCCTCACCCCTCCCCTCCAAATCTCCCCCATATCCCATCCCTTTCAAATCCCTCCCCTTGTCCCTTCCCTCCCAAACTCCCCCTCGCCCCTCCCCTTCAAATCTCCCCACCTCATTTCTTCTCAATTTCTCCCCTCTCTCTCCCCTCCTCAAAGCGTCCTCCCCGCTTCTTCCCCCTTCCAACTCTCACCTCCATCTCCCCCAACCTTCTGCCTTGCTCTTCCCCCTCCTCAAATAACACCTCATTGTGCCTCACCCAATCACCATCAAACCTTTTGTCCGCCCCATCCTTCCCTTTCTCCGAGCTATTCTGAAATCTCTGACACACCTTCAACAGCTCTCCCTACCTCTTCCACCTCTTCCACATCTTACCCTACCCCTCCTCCCCCCTGTTCTGTATCCGATGCTCCCCCTTCCTCTTCATTAATGGGATGGACCTCAAACATCCGGGGCCTTCATTCAAACTATAACTGATCTCTCCATACAGGTTGCTTCTGTCAAACCAGAAGTGATCTGCTTAACAGCAACTTTCCTCCTTCATGATGTCTCTGATTCCTTAGTATCTCTCCCGGTTTACTCCCTCCTCCAGTATGATAGACCTGAGCCTCGTCCTGGAGGTGGGGTTGCTATCTTTATCAAAAACTCTCTTCCTCACTCGCCCTGCACAGCACTCTCTCCACCTCAGCCCCAGGAATACCTCTGGCTATGGCTTCCCCTTCGCTCCCACCTCTTGTTCATATGTGTATTGTACCGTCCACCAAACAGTGATGACTCCATAGACATCTCGCTGTCCGATAATATGGACCAACTTCTATCGACTCATCCCAACTCTCTCTTCCTCATATATGGTGATTTCAATTGTCACCATGCCAGTTGGCTGGGTGTGGGTACCTCTCTCACCAGCCCTGGCTCCTCAGCAAAGGACTTCTGTGACTCACTGGGACTGACACAATCTCTCAATTTCCCGACCCGGATCTCAGTCAACGGAGCATCTTCTCTTCTGGACTTGGTTATGACTAACTTCCCTGAAAATGTCTGCTGCTCTTCTTCTGCTCCAATCGGATCATCTGATCATGTCCTTGTTGAAGTGGACATCTCTCTGACCATTCTCAGGGAGCCTGCTCAGCGTCGACGAGTCTGGCATTTCACTCAGGCCAACTGGCACGGTCTTCAAGCAGCCATCAATCATCTGGACTGGTCTCCCATCTCTACCACTTCTGACATCAACTCATCCTGGGAATTCTTCCAAAGTAAATTGCTCTCTCTCATGCACAGATGTATCCCATCTCGTCTTCAGTTGTCATACCCTTCCTCCCGTCCATGGTACACGGAATCTTGTGGTGAGGCTGTTGCCCAGAAACAACTTGCCTTCGTCTCCTGGAAAGCAAATCCAACGGAAGGAAAATCTCATTTCCTTTCACAAAGCCCGAAACAAGTGTGTGTCCACCCTCAGGAGAGCCAGGAAACAATATTTCTCCGTTCTCAAGACCGAACTCTCTTATCTGTCTCCCTCTTCCAAATCCTGGTGGCGTCTGGTCAAATCTGTTTTTTTTTTTTTTTTTTTTTTTTTTTTTGTATACAAGATCGAGGCTCGTGAAAGAGCGAACATTAATCACGCAGAAAGACAAACAGACACACAAAACAAATAACATCGGGAGCGGTAGACAAGATGGGGAGAGAGGGGGAAGGACACAAACACAACATTTGAGAGCAGGGACCGAGAGACATGGAGACATCGAGAGAACTGTGGGAGGGAGAGGGCTTTTGGGGGAAGGCATGGGAAGGGGGGGGGGGGGTGGGAGAGGTATAAAACATATGGACACTGCCAAGACTTCCAGGAAAGAAGTTGGAATTTCAAACAAGGTGGATCTGGGGTGAATTAGTGGGGGTAGAAAAGATCAAGGTTTTGGATGGGGGAAGATAAGAGATGGTGGTGAACAGCTGTTTTGAAGACCTGGAGGGAGGAGTGTGATTGAAGTGAGTGTGGGAGTTTGTTCCAGAGGCGGGAGAAAAGAGGAATGAAAGAGTGAAGGTGAGCAGAGAGCCGAGATTTCGGCAGTTTAACCATCAGAGGGTGGCTGGCAGATCTTGTGCGACCTGTAGGAATATTTGGGGGACAGAGCACAGAGAGAGCTGGGGGAACAAGGCCGGAGAGGAGTCGGTAGAAGACAGAAAGACCACTTACCTGCCTGCGGTGAGTGAGTGAAAGGCCCTCAGAGATAGCTTCATCGCGGGAGATTCCAATGATTCTGAAAGCTTTGGATTCAACAGCGTGAAGCCGAGCCAGGTGTGAGGCAGGAGCACCAGCCCATAGGGGAGAACAGTATTCCATTGAGCTGCGGATGAAAGCCTTGTATGTGGTGAGGAGCTCAGGTGTGCCTAGGAAGGACTTCGCACGACGGAGGATGCCCAGTCGGCGACTGGCTTTGGAGGCCAGCTTGGAAATGTGGTTTTCCCAAGAAAGATCATGGCAGATGGTGAGACCCAAAAGCTTGAGCGACAGAACTTCTTGGAGAGGATTGTTGAGAAAGTAGATGGGAGGGTTGTCCAGTCGATCTTTTCGGAGAGACATAGTAAGAGTGTGAGATTTGTCAGGATTGAAAGACATGTTCCACATGTTTGACCAGTCTGTGATTTTGTCCAGGTCTTCAGAGAGTGAGGAGGCTGCAGACTGCCGATCTGAGGGAAGAGGAATGGAGCAGCAGAGAGTGGAGTCATCAGCAAAGAGATACAGAGGATTTTCCAGAGAGTCGGAGAGATCATTGATAAAGACCAGAAAAAGCACAGGGCCCAGCACACTGCCTTGGGGAACTCCAGCCTGAACGGGAAGGGGAGATGAGAGAAATCCATTCAGGGCCACACGTTGACTATGACCAGAGAGGAAGTCCGCAAGCCATGCATGGAGATTTCCATGGATACCATAGGAGGAGAGTTTGGTGAGCAGAGCTGGGTGCCAGACCGTGTCGAAGGCACGTGATATGTCAAGGGAGACAGCTCTGATTTCCTGTTTGGCATTGAGGACCTCCATCCATTGTTGAGACAGCAGAAGCAGCATGTCCAGAGTAGAGTGACCTGGTCTGAAACCAAATTCATGATCAGAGATCAAGCCATTGGAGAAGAGGAAAGATTTCATATCCGAAGCAATGATGGATTCCATGACTTTGCTGATAATTGGGAGCAGGCTGATTGGTCTGTAGTTGCAAGGATCTGTTTTTGCACCTTTTTTGTGTAAAGCGGTAATGTTTGCTGATTTCCAGGATGCTGGCAGATGACCTTGAGCAAAAGATAGGGTGAAAAGAACAGAGAGAGGGTGAGATAGAGCGGCAGAGCAGGATTTTAGGACCCGTGGGCTGATGCCATCTGGTCCTGTTGCAGAATCAGAGTCGAGGTTTGACAAAAACTCCTCCACCTTGTCAGGAGAGAAGGTCGCAGAGTCCAGGAGCAGTTTGGTTCGACTGGGAAAGGTGGGAACAGAGAGAGATGGGTTTGGGACTAAGAATTTTGAGGCAAACACAGAGTTGAGGCATTCGGCTTTGTCACGTGCGATGTCAACTGTGTGGCCATTTGAGGTAAGGGAGGGGATGGAGGGGGAACAAACACCAGAAACGGATTTGACCAGACGCCACCAGGATTTGGAGGAAGGAGACAGGTTTGAGAGTTCATTCTTGAGTGAGGAGAGATAGTGCTTCCTGGCACTCCTGAGGGTAGACACACACTTGTTCCGAGCTTGGTGGAAGGAACTGAGATTTCCTTCAGTTGGATTAGCCTTCCAAGAGGCAAAGGCAAGTTGTTTCAGGGCAACTGCCTCACCACAAGATTCAGTGTACCATGGACGGGAGGAAGGGTAAGACAACTGAAGGCGAGATGGGATAAATCTGTGCATGAGAGAGATCAGTTTGCTTTGGAAGAATTCCCAGGAAGAATTGATGTCAGAGGCAGTGGAGATGGGAGACCAATCCAGACGATTGATGGCTGCTTGAAGACCGTCCCAGTCGGCCTGAGTGAAATGCCAGACTCGTCGACGCTGAGGAGGCTCTCTGAGAATGGCCAGAGAGATGTCCACTTTGACAAGCACATGATCAGAAGAACCGATTGGAGCAGAAGAAGAGCAGCAGACATTAGCAGGGAAGTTGGTCATAATCAAGTCTAGAAGAGAAGATACTCCATTGGCTGAGATCCGGGTCGGGAAATTGACAGATTGTGTCAATCCCAGTGAGTCACAGAAGTCCTTTGCTGAGGTGCCATGACTGGTGAGAGAGGAACCCACACCCAACCAGGTGGCATGATGACAATTGAAGTCACCACATATGAGGAAGAGAGAGTTGGGATGAGTGGATAGAAGTTGGTCCATGTTGTCAGACAGTGAAATGTAGATGGAGTCATCACTGTTTGGGGGACGGTACAGAACACATATGAACAAAAGGTGGGAGCGGAGAGGAAGCCGTAGCCAGAGGTACTCCTGGGGGTGAGGAGGAGAGAGGGCAGTGCAAGGAGAGTGAGGAAGAGAGTTTTTGATAAAGATAGCCACCCCACCACCAGGCCGAGGCTCAGGTCTATCATACCGGAGGAGGGAGTAACCAGGAAGAGATATTAAGGAATCAGAGACATCTTGAAGGAGGAAAGTCTCTGTTAAGCAGATCAAGTCTGGATTGTCAGAAGCAACCTGTATGGAGAGATCAGTCAGGTTTGAGCGAAGGCCCCGGATGTTTGAGGTCCATACCGTTAATGAAGAGAGAGGGGGAGCATCGGGTACAGGACAGGTGTTTGTTCCCCCTCCATCCCCTCCATTACCTCAAACGGCTACACAGCTGACTCCGCACGTGAAAAAGCTGAATGCCTCAACTCTGTGTTTGCCTCTAAATCTTGTGTCCCAAACCCATCCCTCTCTGTACCCACCATACCCAGTCGTACCCAGCTGCTCCTGGACTCCGTGTCCTTTCCTCCTGACAAGGTGGAAAAGTTTCTGTCAACCCTCGGCTCTGATTCTGCAACTGGACCTGACGGCATCAGCCCACGGGTCCTAAAATCCTGTTCTTCCGCTCTTTCACTCCCTCTCCCTGTTCTCTTCAGCCTCTCTTTTGCTCAAGGTCAGCTGCCATCTGCTTGGAAATCAGCCAACATCACCGCTTTGCACAAAAAAGGTGCAAAAACAGATCCTAGCAACTACAGACCAATCAGCCTTCTCCCAATTATCAGCAAAGTCATGGAATCCATCATTGCTTCGGATATGAAATCTTTCCTCTTCTCCAATGGCTTGATCTCTGATCATCAATTTGGTTTCAGACCAGGCCACTTTACTCTGGACATGCTGCTACTGCTGTCTCAACAATGGATGGAGGTCCTCAATGCCAAACAGGAAATTAGAGCTGTCTCCCTCGACATATCACGTGCCTTCGATACGGTCTGGTACCCCGCTCTGCTCACCAAACACTCCTCCTTTGGTATCCATGGAAATATCCACGCATGGCTGGCGGACTTCCTCTCTAGTCATCGTCAACGTGCGGCCCTGAATGGGTTTCTCTCATCTCCTCTTCCTGTTCAGGCTGGAATTCCCCAAGGCAGTTTTCTGGGCCCTGTGCTTTTTCTGGTCTTTATCAATGATCTCTCTGACTCTCTTGAAAATCCTCTCTATCTCTTTGCTGATGACTCCACTCTCTGCCGCTCCATTCCTCATCCCTCAGATCGGCAGTCTGCAGCCTCCTCACTCTCTGCAGACCTGGACAAAATCACAGACTGGGCAAACAAGTGGAACATGTCTTTCAATCCTGACAAATCTCACACTCTTACGATGTCTCTCCGAAAAGACCGTCTGGACAACACTCCCATCTACTTTCTGATTAATCCTCTCCAAGAAGTTCTGTCACTCAAGCTTTTGGGTCTCACTATCTGCCATGGTCTTTCCTGGGAAAACCACATTTCCAAGCTGGCCTCCAAAGCCAGTCGCCGACTGGACATCCTCCGTCATGCGATGTCGTTCCTTGGCACACCTGAGCTTCTCACCCATACAAGGCTTTCATCTGCAGCTCAATGGAGTACTGCTCTCCCCTCTGGGCTGGTGCTCCTGCCTCACACCTAGCTCGACTTCACGCTGTTGAAACCAAAGCGTTCAGAATCATTGGAATCTCCCGCGATGACGCTATCTCCGAGGGCCTCTCACTTAATCACCGCAGGCAGGTTGGTGGTCTTTCCGTCTTCTACCGACTCCTCTCCGGCCTTGCTCCCCGAGCTCTCTCTGGGCTCTGTCCCCCAAATATTCCTGCAGGTCGCACAATATTCCTGCCTGCAACCCTCTTATGGTTAAACTGCCAAAATCAAGACTCTCTGCTCACCTTCACTCCTTCATTCCTCTTTTCTCCCACCTCTGGAACAAACTCCCTCACTCTCTTCAATCCCACTCCTCCCTCCACGTCTTTAAAACGGCTGTTCACCACCATCTCTTATCTTCCCCAATCCAAAACCTTGATCTTTTCTACCCCCGCTAATTTCACCCCAAATCCACTTTTTTGAGGTGACTTTAGACTTCTTTCCTGGAAGTCCTTGGTGTCCTTGCGTTTTTTCCTATCCTGCCTCCCCCCAGGCCCTCTCCCTCCAAAAACATCTCCCGATGTCCCTGCTCTCAAATGTTGTGTTTGTGTGCTTCCTCCCCTTCTCTCCCCATCTTGTCGACCGCTCCCCTTTTTATATACTTTGTTTGCTTGTTTGTTTGATTTGTTTGTTTGATAAATGTTAGCTCTCTCACGAGCCTCGACTCTGTACACAAAAAAAAACAAAAAAAAAAAACCTAAAATTAGAATCAGGTGCACCAGCTCACGTGCAAATGATTAGAACATCGTTAGTATCTTGGAGGCACCTGTGTTGTTTAAACCTCAGACATTTGGTTTGGTTTGCTCTTTGTTGTTGAAGTGTGCGGCGTCACCATGCCTAGATGAAAAGAGCTCTCTGAGGCCTTCAGAAAGAAGGTTATAGATGCCTACGAGTCTGGGAAGGGATTTAAAAAGATCTCCAAACAATTTGAAATCCATCATTCGACTGTCCGGAAGATCATCTACAAGTAGAGAAGATGCCAAACAACTGCCAACTTGTTCAGGCCAGGCCGCCCCAGCAAGTTTAGCCCGAGAGCAGACCGCAAGATGCTGAAAGAATTCTCTAAGAACCCGAGAATGTCATCACGGGACCTACAGGTAGCTCTTGCCACTGTTGATGTCAAAGAACACGAGTCGACCATTAGAAAGAGGCTGCACAAATTTGATCTACATGGGAGGTATGCCAGGAGGAAACCTTTGCTGTCCAGAAAGAACATCAGGGCACGACTAAAGTTTGTCAATGAACACATAGGCAAAGACCAGCACTACTGGAACAATGTGCTTCGCACAGATGAGTCAAAGGTAGAGCAATTTGGCCACAGTACCAGAAGACATGCTTGGGGAAAACCAAAGGCAGTATTTGACCACAACAACCTGATACCAACTGTAAAGCATGGTGGTCGGAATATTATGGTTTGGCGCAGCTTTGATGCATCAGGGCCTGGGCAGCTCACCATCATAGAATCCGTTATGAATTCTTCATTGTACCAGAGGGTGCTTGAGGATAATGTGAGGCCATCTGTCTGAAAGTTGAAGCTCAACTGAAGGTGGACCTTGCAACATGACAATGACCCTAAACATACCAGTAAATCCACAAAGGAATGGCTGAAAAGAAAGAAAGGGAGGGTTCTGGAATGGCCAAGTCAAAGCCTGGATCTAAATCCCATCGAGATGTTGTGGGGGGATTTGAAATGAGCTGTGCATGCAAGAAACCCCTCAAACATCGCACAGCTGAAAGAATTCTGCATGGAGGAGTGGGCAAAAATTTCTCCCATTCGATGTCGGAGACTGGTAGACAGTTATAAGAAATGCCTGCTTGAGGTTGTTTCTGCCAAAGGGGGCAATACCACCTATTAGAGCCAAGGGTGTACTTACGTTTTCCATATGCGAAATTTGAATTTATGTTTATTTAAATTATACAATGGACTACAAAATGTAAATGTTTCATGATATTTGTTATATTATATCACCTTTACCTATCAATATTGTTGAAATGAAGATCAAATAGCTGTATGTTGAAATATGTTGAAAAAATCAAAACTTTACATGGGTGTACTTACTTTTTCATGTGATTGTAGGTTGTTCCAGGTGATATCACACAAGATTCAGCAGCGAACCAAATGATTCCTTTTGAGATTCTGTAATGCTGGACAAATTAAATCTTGCCATATTATTATTATTTTTATTTTTTATTTTTTTTGTGTACAAGATCGAGGCTCATGTCAGAGCTAACATTAATCACAAAGAAACAAACTGTCACATGAAACATATAACAAAGGGAGCGGGAGACAAGATTGGGAGAGAGAGAGAAGCACACAAATACAACAGCAGAGAACAGGGACATCTGGAGATCTATAGGAGGGAGAGGGCTTGGGGGTTGGGGGAGAAGAGGCATGGGAATGTGGAGGGTGGGCGGTGGGAGAGATATAAAACACTTGGACACTGCTATGACTTCCAGGAAAGAAGTTGGTATTTCAAAAAAGTGGATCTGGGGTGAATTAACGGGGATAGAAAAGCTCAAGGTTTTGGATGGGGAAAGATAAGACATGGTGATGAACAGCTGTTTTAAAGACCGAGAGGGAGGAGTGGTTTTGAAGAGAGTGAGGGAGTTTGTTCCAGAGGCAGGAGAAAAGAGGAATGAAAGAGTGAAGGTGAATATAGAGTCTTGATTTTGGCAGTTTACTCGTAAGAGGGTTGCTGGCAGATCTTGTCCAACCTGTAGGAATATTTGGGAGACAGAGCCAAGAGAGAGCTGGGGGTGCAAGGCCGGAGAGGAGTTGGTGGAAGACAGAAAGACCACCAACATGCCTGTGATGAGTAAGTGAAAGTCCCTCGGAGTTGGCTTCATCGCGGGAGATTCCATTGATTCTGAAAGCTTTGGTTTCAACAGCGTGAAGCCGAGCTCGGTGTGAGGCAGGAGCACCATCCCAGAGGGGAGAACAGTATTCCATTGAGCTGCGGATGAAAGCCTTGTATGTGGTGAGGAGCTGAGGTGTGCAAAGGAAGGACTTCACATGGCGGAGGATGCTCAGTCGGCGACTGGCTTTGGAGGCCAGCTTGGAAATATGGTGTTTTTTTTTTTGTTTTTTTTTTTTTTTTGTATACAATATCGAGGCTCGTGAAAGAGCGAACATTAATCACACAGAAAGACAAACCGACACATAAAACATATAACATAGGGAGCGGTAGACAAGATGGGGAGAGAGGGGGAAGGACACAAACACAACATTTGAGAGCAGGGACCGAGAGACATGGAGACATCGAGAGATCTGAGAGAGGGCGAGGGCTTTGGGGGGGGGGGGGCGTGGGAAGGGGGCAGTGGGAGAGGTATAAAACATATGGACACTGCCAGGACTTCCAGGAAAGAAGTTGGAATTTCAAACAAGGTGGATCTGGGGTGAATTAGCGGGGGTAGAAAAGATCAAGGTTTTGGATGGGGGAAGATAAGAGATGGTGGTGAACAGCTGTTTTAAAGACCTGGAGGGAGGAGTGGGATTGAAGGGAGTGAGGGAGTTTGTTCCAGAGGCGGGAGAAAAGAGGAATGAAAGAGTGAAGGTGAGCGGAGAGCCGAGATTTCGGCAGTTTAACCATCAGAGGGTTGCTGGCAGATCTTGTGCGACCTGTAGGAATATTTGGGGGACAGAGCACAGAGAGAGCTGGGGGTGCAAGGCCGGAGAGGAGTCGGTAGAAGACAGAAAGACCACCTACCTGCCTGCGGTGAGTGAGTGAAAGGCCCTCAGAGATAGCTTCATCGCGGGAGATTCCAATAATTCTGAAAGCTTTGGTTTCAACAGCGTGAAGCCGAGCTAGGTGTGAGGCAGGAGCACCGGCCCATAGGGGAGAACAGTATTCCATTGAGAAATATCATGTCATGTGTTGTGACATGATATTTCACATGTCATGTGAAATATCATGTGTTCCCAGGAAATATCATGGCAGATTGTGAGACCCAAGAGCTTGAGTGACAGAACTTCTGGGAGAGGATTGTTGAGAAATAGAAGGGAGGGTTGTCCATTCGGTATTTTCAGAGAGGCATAGTAAGAGTGTGAGATTTCTCAAGATTGAAAGACATGTTCAAATTCATCATTCAATTCAATTCTTCAGAGGATTACATCTATTCTCGAAGATTCTCTATGCACGTCGGTGAACTGCCCTATCACTGTCCTCTTCTTCCCTCCTCTTGAGCTTATTCAAGCACTCCTAACGCATCTGTACGATGTTCCCCATCCCATATTAACTGCAAATCAAAAGTCCTGCAAGACGCTCTGCTCACCTTCGCTCTTTCATTCCTCTTTTCTCCCACCTCTGGAACGAACTCCCACACTCTATTCAATCCCAATCTTCTCCCTTCCGGTCTTGAGAGTCTTGAAAGTCGATAGATATTATTTCCTGGCTCTCCTGAGGGTAGACACACACTTGTTCCCAGCTTTGTGAAAGGAAATTTTGAGACACTTCTAATGCAAGTCAATTACAGAATCTTTTTGATGAATTTTACAGTCTTTATTTTATTTTAATTGAATTAAATACTTAAACACTGTTAAACACAAATCGCCTTCTTGTTACTTCCACTAACCTCCAGTTTAGCAGTACTTGGACATGTTAAATATTGTGGTAATATTGGTGATGTAGAAGACCGTTTCGATAGCGCTTAACATGTGGAATTTTTTTTTTTAACAATCTGTAAATTCATTATTATATTTTAATTTAAGTATACATCATTCCAAGGTATAACATATTCAATGAAATCTCAATATGGTTCTTTCTTTTTTTATATCTTTTTTTATTTTCTTTTTTTATATAATATCTCATTTTCCTCTTTTAAAAAATGACTTAATTGTACACAGGTGATGTCTATCCTGTAAGTGTGGAAGACTGGCAACACAACAATTCATCTGTCACAGAAGATTTAAAATATGCTTCTGCAAAGGAAGGTACAGATGATATTCACATGACAAATGGAAGTGCTTCCTTTTTTGCAACTGGTGAGTGGAAATGTAAAAAATTAACATACAATCTTTTGTGTTGAAAAAATATATAATTTTCGGAAATGTTAAATATTTAGCATTTTGATTTTGACCAAAAAAATGTGTTTTTTCTTTCTGTAGAACAATCCAGAAGTATGGGACAAATAAGGTCCAGTCACAGCTTGACAGGGAGGAAGAAGCCTTTTTTGAAGAAACAATCACGAAATCAAGACTCACTTCCTATAAAATACAAGTGCAAGTCTGGGCCTCACAACACCAAGATTAATATTAAATTAAACAAACACAAAAAGGTTGTAGAAAGGGGAATACATTTTCAGTGTAATGTGTGCAGAATGGATTTTGCTTCAATGAGTTGCATCAAAATACACATGAGGATCCACACTGGAAAGCACCACCACAAGTGCTCTGTCTGTGATAAAGGTTTCTTGACAAAAAGCAATTTGAATAAACATATGAAGATCCATACAGGAGAGCGTCCTCACAAATGCTCGATATGTGATAAAGGTTTCCCTCGAAAAGGCCATTTGAAGTTACATATGAGGATCCATACAGGAGAGCGACCACACAAATGCTCGATATGTGATAAAGGTTTCTCTCGAAAAGGCCATTTCAAATCACATATGCGGATCCACACAGGAGAGCGACCTTACAAATGCTTGCTGTGTGATAAAAGTTTCTCTCAAAAAGACTATTTGAAATTGCATATGAGGATCCACACAGGAGAGCGACCTTACAAATGCTCAATATGTGATAAAGGTTTCTCTTTTAGCAGCAGCTTGAAATTACATATGAGGATCCATACAGGAGGACAACCTTACAAATGTACGATATGTGATAAAGGTTTCTCTCAAAAAAGCACATTGAATTTACATATGAGGATCCATACAGGAGAGCAACCATACAAATGCTCGATATGTGATAAAGGTTGCTCTCAAAAAGGCAATTTGAAATTACATATGAGGATCCATACAGGAGAGCAACCATACAAATGCTCGATATGTGATAAAGGTTGCTCTCAAAAAGGCCATTTGAAATTACATATGAGGATCCATACAGGAGAACAACCTTACAAATGCTCGATATGTGATAAAGGTTTCTCTCATAGCAGCAGTTTGAAATTACATATGAGGTTCCATACAGGAGAACAGCCTTACAAATGCTCGATATGTGATAAAGGTTTCTCTCGTAGTAGCAGTTTGAAATTACATATGATGATCCACACAGGAGAGCGTCCTCACAAATGCTCGATATGTGATAAAGGTTTCTCTCGTAGCAACAATTTGAAATTACATATGAGGATCCATACAGGAGAACAATCTTACAAATGCTCGATATGTGATAAAGGTTTCTCTCATAGCAGCAGTTTGAAATTACATATGAGGATCCATACAGGAGAACAACATTACAAATGCTCGATATGTGATAAAGGTTTCTCTCAAAAAGGCAGTTTGAAATTACATATGATGATCCATACAGGAGAGCATCCTCACAAATGCTCGATATGTGATAAAGGTTTCTCTCAAAAAGTCAGTTTGAAAATGCATATGAAGATCCATGAAAAAGAACTGAAATCTGAAATGCCAAACAAATGTTGTGGGAAAAGTTTTGCTGAAAAAGGTTTGTTTCACATGGCATTAACCATACTTGATTATAAGTTCCCCCCTTGTAAGAGATCCACAGCAGTCGGCAAGGTATTCAGTGAACCAGTAAGGTGAAAGCTGTCATGAAAGCATAAGTTCCTTTCAGCATATACCTTGTCAGCACAATGTCTCAGAGTACCATGTGAAACCCCTGACAACCAGCCGTTACCCCAAACGTGACATTGGGTGTCACCAGAATGTCTGCACACTGGTGCCAGAAGACAACAATAATCTCAAAATTCTAACCCGATGTGCGTCCTCAAACTAAATTTAAAGACTAAGTTTAAAGAAAAGTACAGCTTAAAAAATATGTAAAATTTGTTAATTTGCTTCTCCATATTCTCATTATAGAGAACTGTTGAAAATTTGAAACCAAGAACTCAAATGGTAACATAACTTAATCTCTCAATCTGATCTTGCATCTCATCGTGCTTCTTTCAGCATCATCCTGAGGTTGCCAGTTTGTAATTCTTGTATTTGTCCTTGCCATGTCTCCAGCCAACTTCCATTTGAGTTTTTTGATTGTGACCAGTTTTTCGGAATTTTGTTTTCCATCTGATTTTGTTGTTTTTCTTGTCCCTTTCTGGTTATGCTCAGATAGCATCTTTCCATGGCAGTTTTAACATCAATTTTTACTCAAACTTTGCTGTAGTCCATGTTTCATTGTTATGTCATGATATGGGGAGAACACCCTTGTTGTAAAATTGTTTATCAGAAGAAGACTTCTGCTTATGTTTGTCATGAAACTTGGATTTGTGAAGAGTTTCACAATAAAGAGAGGTCCTGAAAGCACAAATGCAGTTTGTGTTATTTGTCCCCTACTGGTGTACACCGGAGGGGACTATAGGTTTGCACTCAGTCTGTCAGTCTGTCAGTCCGTCACGCAAATAACAGTTGTCCGGACTTTTTTTCTAAACTCTTAATGCTAATGATTTCAAACTTGGTACATGGTTTCCTCATGATAAGTTACAGATCAAGTTCGAAATTCACGACGTTTCGGTCATTTTTGACAAAGTTATGGCACTTTGAACTTTGATAATTTCCCCAACAGTTTTCCGGATGACAGACTGCCAGTAGGGGACATGTATTGCAGCGCAATACTCAGAATGCTTGTTAACCTGCGCTCGCGAAGCGAAAGGCAGGGTTAAGCATTTGGGTACGTCACATACGTACGTGCGTGTCTGCATTTTAAAATTTCATTTTCTTGGCAACCGTTGGTCCGATTGACATGAAATTGTTGTGAAAGGAGGGATTCCTCCTGCAGAATATTTTAGTGTATATTATGATGTCACAGGTCATGTGGTATGGGCGCCATCTTGGAAAAACCAAAAAACTTTGCACCTCCATATCTCAAAAACCGCTGCACAGAAATATTTGAGACAGGTCTCATTGTAAAGAACTCTCCATGCGGAATATCATATGTGAATGATAATGTTTGACAGGGAAGCGGTGCATGATAACGCTGCTGCTGTTATGACATAATTTGACAAGTAAAAAAACTTTATCCGATCAGGATGAAATTTCTTAAGCATGTTCTCGGTATAAATTTATGCAGAAATAAAATTATAATGACGTTGGTCACATAGTTCGGACGCCATATTGTTTTGAGTGAAAAGCCTGAAAAACCATTAAAATTAAATTTTCTCCAAAACGACTGAACAGATCGAGGCCAAAGTTTGCAGCCAGAATCGCATACCCATGACGAACAAAAAGGTCAGCGAGCATGACGTCATGCGTCACATGGTTTTGGAGTTATGACGTTTTTAAGCATAAACTTTAAAAACCTCGCTCCTCCCTCATTTTTGATCCTATCGAGGGGAAACTTCACAGATGTGTTCAACATCTCAGTCTGCTAAAATGACCTTTTGGAATTTGCGATAGGTGACGTGGTTTGGCAGATATAAATACTTAAACGAAAATATTTAAAAACAATTATAACTCTTGAACCGCTTCATTGATCGACGTGAAACTAATTATAGTAGAGATAATGAAGTGGAACATGTGTGCAAAATTTCAAGATGATTGGATGGACGGTCTGGAAGCCAGAAGTTGTTTTTGCCTGAAGAAGAAGAGTCCTCTCTGGTGGGCATGGAATTAATTATCACACTGCACATGACGAGCAGGCAAAGTACGAAGCGACCTCACGGGGTCAGTTTGACCTCAAATATAATTCTGATTTCAGATTTGTCAATCGCTGTGGATACTAACATATGACCAGAACGGATTTGGCGAAATTCTGATGAGTTTTGACGAAAATATAAAATTTGTGTCTGCAATTCAGTAAAGTGAAGTGTGCGACATGTCAGCATTTTAAAAAATTAAACGTGGCTCATTGTCAATAACTCCATATGGGGAATAGGTGTTGTTAACGATGACCTCATTGTTGTCATAATTATGACGTCATAATTCGACAGGGACAATGCTTAGTCTGATTAGTTTGAAATTTAATTGAGCATGATCTATGCAACAATTATTTAGAGGATATATATTTATGATGTCATCGCTCACGTGGTCTGGCAGCCATATTCGATTTTAAAAAAGAAACGTTCAAAAATAGAAGAGTTGGCTGATACCAAGTTGACTGCGCAGAGTACGTATTCTATGAACACCATCTAGTTGTGAATGTATCATGGCACATTGTGATCTATTGTCTGTCTTTGGGGAGTTTGGAGCTGTCCATATCCTCATACGTAATCCTGATCAAATCGAGAGTTGTTCACCAAAACAGTTGAAAGCCTTGCATGACATTTACCATCATGGCATGACTGCACTGCATGCCATCACTGATTGCTTCCAAGCAGCTCAGTTGCATATGTCCCATTGGGACATTGTCCCAACGTGGAAGGCCACACAGCTGGGTGCTTCCACATTTTTCTCAACATCAATGACAATGCATTGTTAATGGAGGGAATACATGAACAAAGAGGGGAACTCACCCCTCCTTCTACTCATCTCTCTCATCAATTCTCTCATCTCCTTTTCCTGACCAAGCTGGAGTTCCTCAAGGCAGTGTTCTGGGACATGTGCTTTTTCTAATCTTCATCAGTGAGCTTTCTGTCTCTCTGGAAAATCTTTATCTTTTTGTTTATGACTTCACCTACTGCCGTTCCATCTCTCATCCCTCAGATCGACGGTTCTGGGCAAAAAGCAGCGTCTGAACTCTCTGCACACTTGGACAATAATTACTAGCTGGACAATCACATCGAACATGTCTTTCAATCATGAAAAATCTTACACTCTCACCTTGTCTCTCTGAAAAGACCATCTGGAAGACCCTTACATCTAGTTTCTCAACAATCCTCTGAATAAGTTCTGTTACTGAAGCTTTTGGGTTTCACTATCTGCTGTGACCTTCCTGGGAAAGCCACATGTCTAAGCTGAACTCCAAAGTCAGTCGCCAACTAGGCATTCTCCATCCAGTAAAGTTCTGCCTTGACACTGCTGAGCTGCTCACCCCCGACAAAGCTTTCATCTGCAGTTTGCGGGAGTACAGCTCTTCCCTTTGGGCTGGTGTTCCTGCTTCATACCTCTTGCAGCTTCATGCTGTAGAAACCAAATCTTTTATGATTGTTGGTACCTCCTGAAGTGAAATCGTATTCGTACTAATGCTGAACCCAGGTAATGATCGTTGCTCGCTGACACCACTAGGGGCGCGGCTATAAGACCCGCTGCGGTCGGTGCTCAGGGGGACTTCTCCTGTGACATGTTACATCTGGTGGACTCGCTAATGGTACGCCTGCATAGAATATTAAGCTTGCTTGCATTGAATGTTATGAATGGACCCATGTGATGCCAAACCTTATTCCTATTGCATTTCCTGTATTTACAGAATGATATCATGGCCTTAATGGAATTAAACCACCAGATGGACTAAAGTTGTGGACCCGATTGGTTTTTCACAACACTTAATTCCATTAACGATCTACCGACATGGCGGGCAACAAGACGCTGGTGGTCATACCATTCTGCGCCGACCCGCAAGCCTCGGATGGTGGATTGCAACTGAAGCACTGGCTGAAAACGTTGGAGAACCATTTCGCTGAGCCTGAGAGCGAGCCGACGGCTGTCGCGAAGCTAGCAACGCTGCACTCCAAATTCGACTACAAGGTGTGCAACAGCATCGCACAATGTGCGACGTACGACCTCGCTATTGCGGAGCTCAAATGATTGTACATAAAGGAAAAGAGCCCGGTGTATGCTCGGCATTTGCTATTAACGCGATGCCAGCAACCCAACGAGCCGATGGATCACTATGCCCAGGAGCTCCGGCAACTCCTGCTGGACAGCACCCGGGAGCCACGGACTCACGAGCAGGCTCAGGATGACCTTCTCCTAGATGCCTATGTCGCCGGGTGTCTCCTCTCAGGACCTAAGGCTCAAACTCCTGGAGAAGACCGACCTGACCTTCGCGGCGGCACTCGAGCAAGGAAAGGTACACACTGAAGCGCGGTTGCAGTCGAACGCCTATGATCGCATGCGCCTCTTGGCGGGAACCTCGCTACACGCACGGCCAGAGAGTGCTACCACCGAGGGAGCGGAACTGCAGGATGCTCCGGAGGAGGATCCGGTCCTGATGGCTGCCACAACGACCAGACCCAAGGCCTTACGCGGAGCCACCTGCTATTTCTGTGGGGGACAACGACATTTCCGGACAGTGTGTCCGGCTCGGGACGCCATATGCCATTTGTGCTCGCAAAAGGGGCACTATGCAAAAGTGTGCCGGAAAACCGCACGCGGCCTTGAATGGGCTCATTGCGGAGCCTACGAGCCGAGCTCGGAAGACGGTGCCTTACCCAGCTTTGAAGGACAGGGCCCCTTTTCGCGGGTCCCTGGTCGCTCAATCGACCTTGGCGAGAGTCACTGAACAGCCACAACAGTCTCATCCTCAATCGGGCATGGCACACGCGTCCTTGACCAGACTCCGGGCCATGCGAGGGGCTTTGGAGCCTCGCCAAGCCCCAGCGGTACGTTCTCGTCGTGTCTCTCAAGAGCGTACAGCGTCCACTGGCGGCGACACGAGTTCGGTACCAACTACGGTGGCCCTCACCCATCAAACGGCGATTTCGAATACTACGGAGGACTATACCCATCAAACGGCGATTTCGAATACTACAGAGGCCCATACACATCAAATGGCGATTTCGAATCGCAAAACTGCAGAATGCATGGGAAAGCTCTCTGACAGCTTTAACGGATTCCCCATGAACAACGAATACTCCGGCAACGACCACAAAACGGCAGATTGCATGGGAACACACCCTGACAACTTATACGAGACTCCACGGGCACCCTCTGATGCCCGGAAAACTGCCGCTGGCATAGGATCCGCCCGCGAGGCTTGGCCGACCCACTCGGGAGGCTCGGTCCCACTCCCAGCAGGCTCGTCCGGCCTGGCTCAAGCCCTTATTCCCCTCATTGTCGAGGGCCATTGTGTGCGGGCCTTGGTGGATACAGGGTCTATGGATAGTTTTATCGACCAGCGACTAGTGCACAGGCATGGTTGGCAGGTCTTGAAGTCTACGAGACGGATCTTCATGGCTTCCCAGGGACTTCGACTCAGCACGAAGGGGGAATGCCGATTGAAACTCGTGATAAAGGGACGGGTTTCCCAGATGTACACCTTATGGTCTTACCTGCATTATGTGCTGATATTCTGTTAGGACACGATTTTCTTAAGCGACATGGACGTCTGGAAATGGAGTTTGGTGGGCCTGACACGCTTGTTGTGGGAGCTGACGCGCTTGCTGTGTGTGCCCTAGCGAAAATGGAAATCCAGCCGCTTTCGCTGTTCCCCAATCTAACCTCCAACTGTACCCCTGCAGCGGTAAAATCACGGCGCTACTCTCGAGCAGACATGCAATTCATTGCGGACGAAACGGCTCAGCTCTTGAAAGACGGTATCATAGAACCTAGCCGGTCACCGTGGCGAGCTCAGGTCTTGGTGGTGCGAAGCGATGCACACCGCAGACGCATGGTAATCGACTATTCCCAAATGATTAACCGCTTTACACAGCTGGATGCCTACCCCCTTCCGGGGATGGACGCGCTGGTGCGACAGGTGGCCCAGTACTCGGTCTACAGCACTCTCGATCTCCGTAGTGCATACCATCAGATCCCCATCTCTTGGGCAGATCGTATCTATACCACATTTGAGTCGGGGCAACGGTTGTACCAGTTTACTCGATTGCCTTTTGGGGTAACGAACAGGGTCCCCTGTTTCCAGAGGGCCATGGATGACCTCATTGCAAGGGAGAACTTAACCGATGTTTTCGTCTACCTAGACAATCTTACGGTTTGTGGGTATGACCAAGGGCACCATGATGCTAATCTGAAGTGCTTCCTCGAGGTTGCGCAGAGGTATCACTTAACCATGAACGAGTATATGTGTCAATACTCTCTATGCAAGATAGATCTTCTGGGGTACACCGTGACCCATGGCTCTGTCGCTCCGGATAAGGAGCGTCTGCGACCTTTGCTCGACATGGCCCCTCCCTGCGATCGGGCATCCCTGAAGCGCGACCTCGGGCTATTTGCCCATTACTCAAAATGGGTCCAAAATTTCTCCGCGAAACTTCACCCTCTTGTGGCCTGCGACACATTCCCTCTGCGTCCGGCCGCATTGGCGGCCTTTGGAGGTCTTAAGGCCGACATCGTCAGTGCCGCTGTGGCGACGATCGACGAGAGCGGATCTTTCGTCCTCGAAAGTGATGCCTCAGATCAGGCCATCGCGGCGACCCTCTCCCAAGGAGGGAATCCGGTGGCTTTCTTTTCACAGACTCTTACCTCCGCTGAGCGGAGACATTCGTCTGTCGAAAAGGAAGCGTATGCGATCATTGAGTCTATTCAGCGATGGCGCCCATACTTACTCGGGCGATGTTTCCAAATCATCACGGACCAGCAAAGTGTTGCGTTCATGTACGACACATTACACGCCCAGCGCATTAAGAATGAGAAAATCACTCGCTGGCATATAGAGCTTGCCGACTTCTGCTACACTATCAAATACCGCCCGGGGAAGGATAACCAGGCCGCCGACGCCTTATCGAGACCGGCTACGTGCGCGGGTATCACCACTTTGGATGGCCTACGCGTGCTGCATGCCACTGCGGGGCATCCGGGCATAACGCATTTCCCTCATTTTGTGCGGCGTGGCAATCTACCATACTCGATTGACGATATCCGCCATATCTGTCGCGACTGCGCTATATGCGCGGAAATCAAACCGCGTTTCTATAACCCACCCATGGGGACTCTGTTTAGGGCTACGAGGCCGTGGGAACGCTTGGCGATGGATTTCAAGGGCCCATTGCCGGTGTCGAGTAACTCTCGCTATCTGCTCACTATCGTCGATGAGTACTCGCGATTTCCCTTCGCTTATACGTGCGTGGGCATGACTGCTGCCACGGTAATGCGATGCTTACAGAATTTGTTCTCTATGTTCGGGTACCCGGCCTATGTGCATACCGACCGGGGTGCGGTCTTCTTGTCTCAGGAGGTGCGAGGCTATCTGCTCCAAAATAACATTGCTTCTAGTTACACCACGCCGTACAGACCCCAGGCAAATGGGCAGATCGAAAGCTTCAACGGGATTATATGGAGGGCCGTCATGCTCAACCTCCGGACCCTCGGCCGGGGCCTCGATAAATGGGCTTGGTCGCTACCTGCGGCATTGAATTCGATCAGGGCTCTACTGTGTACAGCCACCAACCAGACTCCCCACGAGAGACTTTTCCACCACCCCAGGAGCACGGGGTGTATACGGTCTTTACCCAGTTGGCTCGCTGAGCCCGGACTGGCCTACCTCAAACGGGCGGTTCGCACGAGCAAGTACGACCCCTTAGTGGACAAAGTGCAGATACTACAGGCTAATCCTGAGCATGCTCGTGTGATGACCGCTGATGGACGTGAGACCACTGTCTCCGTACGTCATCTTGCCCCATGTGGGATCGCCGACCCTTATAGGGAATCGGACGAACCGATCGAACCAATCTATGAGACTATGGACTCTTCCGACACTCCCGTCGCTGAATGTCTGCCGACCCTCCCTTCGCCGCATCTACCCATGCCCGAAGGCTTGGCTGTACCCCCTTTGTCACCTGACTCTGGTAGCTTCTCCGATGCCAGGGTCTCTGGGATACGTGATGCCGTACCCGGGGAATTTCGGACACGTGCTGGCAGAGAAATTCGCCGCCCGGACCGGTACGGTTGGGTCGACTGATACCATGTTCCACACCCTGTTAATGCTGATGCTCGCTCGATTGTAGCCGCTCTGCAGTATAATTCTAACAGTGGGGAGAATGTAGTGAAATCGTATTCGTACTAATGCTGAACCCAGGTGATGATTGTTGCTCGCTGACACCGCTAGGGGCGCGGCTATAAGACCCGCTGCGGTCGGTGCTCAGGGGGACTTCTCCTGTGACATGTTACATCTAGTGGACTCGCTAATGGTACGCCTGCATAGAATATTAAGCTTGCTTGCATTGAATGTTATGAATGGACCCATGTGATGCCAATCCTTATTCCTATTGCATTTCCTGTATTTACAGAATGATGTCATGGTCTTAATGGAATTAAACCACCAGATGGACTAAAGTTGTGGACCCGATTGGTTTTTCACAACACCTCCCATGATGAATCTGATTATGAGGGCCTTTCACTCTCTCACAACAGGCAGGTTGGTGGTCGTTCTGTCTTATTTCGACTCCTCTTCGGCTTTGCACCCTCTGCTCTGACTGTGCTCTGCCTCCCAAATATTCCCGCAGGCTGCACAAGGTCTGCCTGCAGTAAGCCTCTTCTGGTGAAACTACAACAATCAAGACTCTCTGCTCACTTTCACTCTTTCATTCCTCTTTTTCGGCCTGAGGAACAAACTTCCACACTCCACACTCTCTTCAATCCCACTCCTCCCTCCACATCTTCAAAACAGTTGTTCAGCACCACCTCATATCTTTCTCCATCCAAAACCTTAATCTTTTCTTTCCCTGTTCATCGATCTTAAATCCACCTCCTTCAAACTCAAATTTCTTTCCTGGATGAGAACGAACATGAGGGATATTTGTTGTTTTCCCAGGAAGAATTTGAGTATGGTGACGGCCTGTGCATATGGAAACTGGTTCCTCCTATCGATTCTGCACAGTCTGGTTGACCGTATGTATTTGTGATCAGCTTAGTTCTGGAAACAAAGAAAAGAATGACTCCATTGGTACTACTGTATCGAACCATCAACTCTAAAATTACGTTTAATCCAATTATTGGGTCTATTTTTAAACCGTTTTTAAGCTTAAACTCTGCTTCAAAACATCCTTCAAATGGAATGGGGCTTCCATTTTCAGCCTTTAATCACAATCCATCCTGTCGGATTTCTGTGGGACTCGTGTTAAAACGGTGGCAAGTCATCTTGTAGCCAGTTTCTGCTTGCTTTGCTTACTTGGGAACCAGTATCCCAAAGGGCCTGAACCTCAATGCCATTCAGTTTACAGTGTGTTATAGGTTAACCGCAGTCAAACACTGACGAACATCGACATTATTTAATGGTCAATCAGCAAAACTGAAACGGTCATTTCTTTTGAAAATTGGAGACAATTTTCTTTGTATTTTATTGCTCGATCCCAACTTTGCTTCCTTCCACACTGAGGGTGTCACCTGGGAGAAGAAGAGCAGAGCGTTCCCCTTTCGTAGACTCGACGATGATGGCAATATCCCCGCTGAGCAGCGTCGAACTGCCCAGCAGAAAACTACCATTCTGGAACTTATGCTTGGTCAAATTGCAAACTACTGCTCTGTGATATCCCGTAACACTAAGTCCGAAACTCCACATCTGCAGCCAACATATGGCAGTCGATTCGACAACATTTTGGATTCCAGTCGACTGGTGCACACTTTATTGACTTTGCAGCGATATGCCATAACGCCGAGGAGAGCCATGAAGATTTGTACCAGTGCCTGATGGCATTTGTGGAGTATAACTTGCTCCGACAGGATGGTGGCACTTCCCACCATGACAAGGTCATAACTGAAGATGAGCTATCTCCCTCATTAGAGACCTTTGTTGTGCTCACATGGCTTCGACTTGTCCACAGTGGGCTCCCCGGACTGGTCAAACAACGTTATGAAGCTGGAGATATCGCAGGTGCTCGACTCACTATTAGATGAGCTCCTCACTGCTGAAGATGCAAAGTCCATGCGTACGTCAATGTGTCGACCGCAAGTCTCCTGCCAGACATTATTCCCATCGCCAAATCCCAGGCAAGTCCTTTCGGGGACTCTCCCCAACAAAGTTGTGAAGTCCTGTCCCCTTTGCAAACAAGTGCGTCGTGCTGATTATAGTAATTTCCTCAGTGAATGTTCTTATCTCCCCAAACGAGATTATTGGTATATTGCAAGAGCACGCGGAGTGGCTGGCATATTGGAAGTCAGACAATGATTTAGGAGACCTAACAAATGCCCAAGTGGACAAAGGTGTTGTTGACATAAATTACCCAGAACCGCCCACTTCCCTACGTGTGCAGGTCTGCCAATCTCCATATCTAGACACCTTCCATGGCCACCACACAACCCGAGATACCATCGATAGTGGTGCCACGGGTAGCCTGATTCGCGCATCCACTGCATGCAACTTAGGAGCCAAGATTTAGAAGAGCGCACAGTACGCTCATCAGGCAGATGGGTCTTCCCCGCTTCAAATCGTTGGTGAAACCAGACTTACACATAAGTTATCCATTTGCACATAATGCCCTGTATAAATGTCGACTCCGCTATTCTGCTCCAAATACTGTTATATGCCGGAAGAGCACTACCATATTGAGCTGGATCTGGTCTAAGAGAACTATCCAGGCCAGCTCACATCGCGTGGCTACTCTCTCCACGTGCTCGGCTCCTGAGAAGGTCAGAGGAATGAGATCCTTGATTGGGGGCATATAAGGTTCCGGGTCGTGTTATCCTTGGCTCATGTGGCTCATGTTATCCTTGTTATCCTTGGTTCTGGCTACTCAACACTGCTATCCCCCTTGGATGACGATGTGACTGGATGCCACACTGGACAGGGTTATGTGGACTGACGAGATGCAAGCTGCTTTCCGCAGAGCCCAAGCCCTTGCCTCCAAAAAAACATCAAAACCACCAGACCCCCATACACCCCCAATGAGCTGTCCACACCTGCCCACAGTTCTGAATCCTTACTAATCCCTATCAGCCAAGCACCGGATCACAACTCCATTACACCCCCAAAGCTTAACACCCGTCAACCAGATCACTCCCAATCTGTTGATTCCATCGATGACACCAGTGTGGAACATCCAACAATGTCTCCAAGCGACTGTGCACCAAGACGCTCCAGCCGTCCAAGATACCAGCCCAAGTACTTGAAGGATTATATTTTGGATGCTTCGGATCGTCATGTGATGGTCATAATACTTGACTAAGTACCGTAATGGGGCAGAGTAGTCCCTGAGGTTGGAGGGGATTCTTCCCCTGTTATGGACTTACATATACTGTACATGACTAAATGGTACATTTTTTGAAGTGTTGACTGTTTGTGAGATTGTAATTTGCCAAATGTTTTGCTTCTTCATTTGTTATTTGTACTTTATCCCTGGTTTATAGTGGGTTTTGTTTTTCAATGTGTTACCTGTAAAGGGTTTTGTTCACCCTGTGTGCTCAATATATTGGTCCATAATATCCGTGACCTCCAACATTGTAGGTGATCATTACCTTTATTGTACTGTTCGGGAATAGTTATTTTGTCTCAGGCAGCTCCGATATGACCAAACAGCTTTTACCAAAGCAAAGCTTTATTAACTAATAATTCACTTGTTTCAATATAATAAAGAACTACAATACTATAACGAATCTAGTAATTCAAGTCGTTGGTTCCTCTTCATTCGCCGGTGATCTCCTGGCGCTGTTTCTCGTTGGTACTCGTTCGTTCCGTCGGGCAGAGCTTCTGATGACAAGTGTTCTCGACTCAAAGTTTGTCCTCGTTTTTATCGGCGCACTCGCGTTAATCCTTCGTGCGCTAAATCATAATCCCTTCTCTGCAAATGCTGCTCAGCCATCCGCTCGCCTTACTGGCACCAATTCGCTCCCCTCCTGCTGCGAGTTCCATTTGCCTCACAATAGGGGGGTGCTCTAGCCCGGGGCTGTCACCAGGTGAACAAGAGCTCACCACGTTTGTGCACATTCCTGACATTCATTTACGAAATCGTCTATCTGCTTCGTTACCAGTCCCAATCAATGAGTTACCAGTCCCAATCAATGAGTTACATTTCCACAATTCCCTCATCTTTTTGTTTTTGTTTATATTAACCATTAATCTAAACATCAATATAAGTAAACAATCAATCACTACAAGTAAACATCAATGCAAGTATAAGTAAATAATCAATCACTACAAGTAAATATCCATACAAGTACTCAAACCACAACTTTGGTAATTAAATTCCCTTAGGCATACGCCGTCATCCTGCAAGAATCACAAAACATTTCGTTGGTCATTGACTCCTTCCATATTGTTCAATCTATTGCATTTGCATCACAAATATCTTTTCAAAACAACACTTCACCATCACCAAGATACAACAATTTCACTTCACCATTTTCATGTGTTTAAGCATCTGCAACATCTGGCAAAAACGTTTGCCTCCAAACAAATGTTGATTCTTTGTTTGAAAGGAAGGGCTGATCACTTGTGTTTGAATCCAGGTATAAAACATTTTCTGTCTTCATAACACCTGCACTACTTCGTGTAGGATTTCGCTGTTGTGGTAACAGTGCGGAGTCATAGACTGACCCTGCTCTCCATGTAGCATTCTTGCCACTTTTGCTGTAAACCATAGTAATTCCTGAACAAGGCCTTCGCCCAGTTGTAGTCGACTTGCCTCCTCCCTCATTATGAGTGGGCAGCAAGTATTGGTGTGACGTTGATTGGCCAGCAAGATGTGGAACAGGGATGCCGGATGCATCCACAATGATGTTGGGACCATGGTGTTCAGGTCATCCATGGTCCATACCAGGAGCAACAAGCAGAATCGTGCACAGCTGTTGTGAAAGGGGCACAGCCGTTTTTTGCAGCTCCATGCTGGTTCCCCGGAAGTTGGTGAAGTAATAACATATGTCCCCGCATTTCGCAGAGGTTGCAGGTAAAATGTCGTTGTCCTGCAACTTCTGATGTGATGAATGTTCCAAGCCTTCGAACAAGAGTAAGTGATCGCCTTTCTTTCATATGTTGCAATGTGATCCAGGCAAATGGTCACATAAATTTCCATGGTGAAGGTAAGCATCCATCTCCGAGTTACACAGGAGAATGTCTTCATCATTCTTTGAGAAAGAGGGTGTATGCTGCGATTAACTTCATTTTAGCCACAAATTTTCTTTCTCGAACTTCTTCCCAATTCCGTTAGCACTCCCTTCAAAATGTAATCTCGTCTTATCCTTATGCTCAGTCACATCTGAATCTGCTTTCCACACACACTGAATCAGATAGGGTACATCTTACCATGAAATCAGCATAATCATGTATATCTTGCGACAGTTTCACATTCAACAATTTGTTGTTTTCCCTTACAACATTCAAAAAGTTATATTCATTTATATGCGTCACACAAATAATATTCAATCAGGTATGTACTTTACTACTAAACTAAGAATAGCATCCACAATTGCTTTCAGGTTAATATAGTTCAAAAATTAACTCGTGCAGGTATTTTAGCACTACTCTAAGAAAATAAATTGTATATGATTACAATCACAAACAGGAATATCTAATTCCCAACAAAAATTTTCCCAAACCAACAAATTAAGCATAATGTATTATTACCATAATTCCTCCCCACTTTTCCTTTTCCTTCTTTTTTTTTTTTTTGCTAACAGTGTGTCACTCGTGGTGATATGAGTTCACTGATCTTGTAATTGACACAACTCATAACATTGTCGTTATGTCATTATCTTAATTCTACTGTATTCATTTGCAACATCACTTGATTTAATCTTTTAATCTCAGTATTTGTCGCCATAAAAGTCTTCCTCTTGTGGTTCCACATTTCTTTCCTCATTTGTCACTTCATGCGTTATCATCGTGTTGTTGGTTACCTTATTCAAACACACCGTCACTAAGGCTTTCAAGCAAGCCACCACTAAAACAATTGCCAATATAACTACTAAACCCACAAACAAATATTGGAGTATCTTAGCTGCCACTCCTCCAAATGTGTTTCCCAACCATGCAAAGGCACCCCCTTTTATATAATCATGGTATCTTGCTCCCTCTGGTCTGATTGTATCGGCTATGTTATAAATTTCTTCTGAGTTATCTGGTATGTACGTACAACAATCTGTACCAATGGCTGCACATGTACCTCCTTTTTCCGCTAACAGCATATCTAATGCCATACGATTTTGTAATGCCATCGTTCTTGTTGCTGCCAGCTCTCTCGTAAGTTTTTCCAATCCACTAGCTGTTTTATTTGCCAACTTCTCCATAGCCAATGCCATGTGCCTAAGTTCTCGCCCTGCCTTCCAGGTTCCATAAAATGGAAATATTACCATTCCAATCCATTCCCCCATGCTAATAGTTCTTTTCTGCCTAGAATGCAGGATATGCGTTGGTGACTTTGTTAAAAGGCACATGTGTGGAAGCACAAACCCCAGAAAACATGTTCCAAACCATCCCGAGGGAAGATACGGATATGCCTTGTGTCCACATATAAAATACGTATTATTATATGTCCATGTGTTGTCCATTCCCCACATGCCTTCCCAATATAAAGCTAAACCCTTCGTGCCATTTGGTCCTAGTGGGACAGGTGTTCTCATCCAGCCTTCTTCGCGACCATAATTGTGGCATTTAGAGGTTCCCATAGACCTGTTATGCGTAGGCGTTTGGGGTCTGGTGATACACATTAATCCTGTCATTTGCTGCTGGACGGTCATGTAAGAGGGCATTTTGTTCTTATCATATGTAGGTCTATAACTGTCCTTAAATTGGTTACAATTATATCCTCCTTTTTGCCATCCCACTTCCCCGGACAGTTGGCCGTTAAAATCTGATGCTATCAGGGTGTGAGGGAAGCGGCTACATAACTCTGCCCAACCAAAAGGAACTGCCTCCAATGGTACTCCGATCTCACTAGAATGCAGCATTTGTGTACATATCCAACAATTACTTTCATTTGCTATATCAGCCCTTGTGTGGGCTAAATGTAAAAAAAGTATTAATCCCGTGTAATCCATCGGGTTCTAAAGGTGTGTCCTTATCTTCCATCAAACTTCTCTTCTGCTTTTGTCGTTCTGCATGATCATATATCTGTATGTCATTTACTAGTGTTGCGTTTTGTTCTCTCATTACCCCAAAATAATCCATGCAACACAGAGTCCCCACTACTAGAGAACCCATTCCTAGGATAAATATCATCATTTTCAAGGAGTATCCGAAGTAGAAGTATCTGGTTTCCCTTGATTGGTCGGCTTGTCTTGATAAGGTGTTTCCCTTTGTCCCACCTGTATCCATCTGTAAAACACGTGAGCTACCCCTTGTATATGTCCGTACCTATAACATAATTATATGTCAATAAAATTCAACATCATAACTAACAAATTTCCCTTTTTTTTTATCTTTTTTTTTTTTTTTACAAATAGCCATGTGTACATTACGTATTTAACTACAATTTCCTCTCAGTTTGTTTGGCCTAACTGGCCGCAAAAATGGCTGCCAACATGCAGTACCGTTTTTTATCTACCAAGCAAGTGCTCATCCACACAAGACCTCTACCAAATTTTGTTTGTAAAAACCAAATCTGGGATTTCTGATTACGTGGATGCACCCTCTCAGGACATTTTCAGGCTGCTGTTAACAATCCACTACGATAAATTAATTCGTTTACCCTGTGTAAATTATGTATTCTGGGAAGTCAGTGTAAGACCTCTCCCAAATTTGACTAATTTTGTACTCCCACATTTTTTTATTAATGAATAGCTGCTCATAACTCAGCAAATCAAATCTTTATTCTCCATCTCCCTTGACAAAAGTGCTAATTTTCATAATGAATTTTTTTTTTTTTTTTTTTTAACGAATTCTCTCGATATTCAATCCCATCCCCATGGAACTATCTATTTTCAGACAAGGCACACTGTCGGTGTCAACAATCTTGTAAGATTGATACACAAAAACAAAAACACTAACATTGCCACACAAAAATACCCACACACGCATTATGCGTATTTGTTTGCGTTGGAACCATTATTTACAGATCAGGATGGGTGTCAATTTTATTTCATTTTCATAAAATTTGTCCTTCATTTTTTATAAATGCTAATACGCAAATGGACCAAAAAGTTTATTTTTAGAAAACCCCAATGATGTCACATTGAAATTACCCTTTCAGTTCCCACCATAATTTATCCAAATTTGACTACACACCCATTTGCATGTCAGTCGACCACTGACCTATCAATCATGTGGAACAATAGTCCGAATTTCCCACCTGATCCTCATGTGACTCTTGTCGCTTGGTTTCAAAAATTTGCAAAGCAATTGTTCCAACTTTGTAACTTTAAAATTTTGTGCCCAACATAAAAGATCCAATTTCGGCATTTGATCAATTAATTACTAATTTGCTAAGAAGCAAAAGAAAACATTAATCATTCTTGCTCTGAAAAAACTTTTCAGACGCAAGAATCATTGACAGTTATTCATGTTTGTCCAGTAATCTAATCTGTTGA
>NC_136261.1:437259544-437299544 GCF_964187855.1 Myxine glutinosa | reverse complement strand
TGCGGCGACGAACGGTGCGGGACGAAAGGCTCACGTTCTCAAAGGCGGAACGCTGCTCTGGACAGACGGAGTCCACTACAGCGAGGAGGCATTCCTTGATGAAGTCCCCATCCGCGAATGGCTTCATTCGGCGAGCAAGGATGCGGGAGACTTCATAACTGGCGCGCGTCACCTTTTCGGCCTCAGTATTCTGCTTGCGGGAGAGTGAAGTTTGTTTCTCCAAGTTGCCTGATAGTCTAACCATGGCGTCCTTCCTTTCGGTGGCAGACACCGACGCGAAGTTTGACGAGCGGTGCTCTGTCTCCCAGTGGCGGCGCACGTTGTACTCTTTTAGGACAGCCAAAGTCTTCAAGCATATGAGGCACTGGGCCTGTCCAAAGCGCTCGATGAAGAAGTACTTCTCCCACTCAGGGTTGAAGATCCGACGCTCGAGGTCCACTTTCCTCTTCTTAACACGCTGGGTCGCAGACATGATGAGCTGAAAAGGAAGAAAATTAGGTATATCAGCAATGAATAAATGATGTAACAGCAAGCAATCTGGGGCACAAAAAATCTCGGAAGACGAATTGTACAGATGAATGTATTTATTTTGCGCGCACGTGGCCAACGCTGAATATGACACAGTTTCACCGTAAAACTGAAATACAGGAAATGAATCAGTCTGCATACTTTTTTTTTTAAAGAGTTCGTTTTCCTTTTAAACAAAAGTTCGTCAATTTCGTTTTCCTTTTAAACAAAAGTTCGTCAATTTCTTTTTTCTTTTACAAACAGAAAGTTCATTATATATATTTTTTCTTTACAAATAGAAAGTTCGTTATATTTTTATTTTTACAAATAAAAAGGGAGAATAAAATTATTTAAACACAGCAAATGAAAGATAATAACATGTTCTAACAAACAAAACAAAGCAAATTGAAAGAAAGTGAAAATTGAAATAGGTTTAGAGAACTCTGCGTCGCTTACCTCTTTGTTGCAAGTTATTTGTCCCAGACACCAACGTTTGTCGCAAGCTGACTGAATCGGAAGGACGTCCGTATCACATGCCGGCTGATTTGAAAAGACCGCCTATCAGCAAGCAGGCGGTGTCTAGGCAAGACAGTTCCCCGTGCGCATGTCTTCCGGAAGAGGACGGTGCTGAAGACAAAATGTCCCTTTCTTGAATTCAGACCGGCTAAATATAAACTCTTACATTTACAAATGATATGAGTTTTACTGGGAGGTCCACGGGCCGGATTGCAATAATAAAGCCTAGCAGGGTGGCGGGCCGGACGCTAAGCCTTCGTGGGCCGGATGTGGCCCGCGGGCCGGGGGTTGCCCGCCCCTGCTTTAGAGGTTTCCATATTGAAGGTCCGTGGCGCGATTCGGCCAACGTTAAAGAATCGGGTTAGTCCTGTTAACAGTTCGGGCCGCAGCTGCCATCCGCTCGGCCAAAGTAACACCTTATCCGCGGTCCGCAACAATTGGTAGTCAGGAGTTGGGATTCGAACCTGGGACTAAATTTATTTAGCCCAAATTTTGGACACCAATTGTGCAATTGGCCACAACAATTGGTGTCTGGGAGTGAGATTCGAAGCCCGAACCAAATTTTTAAACATCTTAAAAAAAACATTTGGCCAAAATTTGGAGCGGCCAAGATTTAGTTTTTAACATCCTAAATTTAAAATCGCGCCATGGATGATCAAGGTGGCCGGATGCCGGTGGGAGAATTAGAGGGGTTAGGGGTAACCCAGGACCCTATGGAGGAGGAGAGAAATGGTGAGGTGGTTGAGGAGGTTTCAGGCGCACAAAATGGCGCCCTCGCGCACGTGGTGGTGGCGGCGGCACCAAACGTCGCCGTGACCGTAGCAGCGCCGCCGATGGACTGGGGCCTATTTATGGAACAAATAAAGGCCTTTATGGTTGAGTCGGGTGAAGAAATGGAAGACAGAAGGAGGGCTGACAGTGAGCAATTGGAACAGCGGTTGGGAGGCCAAATGGGGGCAATGAGGGACGAAGCGAGGGGGTACCAGTGAGCAATTAAAAGAGGGGTTAGACAATAAATTTGAGGGGCTCGGAAGCAAATTGGATGGACTCGGAAGAAAAATGGAGCGAATCGTTAAAGGTGGGGATGGAATGGGGGACCGCATACGAAGGGGTGGGGAGAGCGCACAGAGATGTGGGGAGACCATGGATCACATGGCGGGCGAGCAGGTCCCACGGGTGCACGAGGAGGTAACGCGGGTCAAGGAACGCTGGTGGAGCGAAGCGGAGCAAAGCGCGGGTAAGATGATGGGTGTAGAAATTGCGACCCGTGGTATGGGGCAGCCGGCGATCGCTGAGGTACAAGTGGGAATTTTAATAAAGCCAGCGGTCGCCGAGGTGAATAAAGAAAAAGCAAAAGTTGAAATTGAAGAGACGAGGGAGGTAGCCCGGGAATTGAAGGGAGAGATGGATATTGCACAAAGTCTGAATTCACACCTTGACGCTGTGCTCATTAATCCTTATAAAGATTCGCAGGTGTTGGTGCTGGGAGGAAGAAGAACCCCGAAGGTGAGACCGGCTGTATATGGTGCTAAGAGGTTTTTCAGCAGGAGGATGTTTGGCGCGAAGCGAATGGCTGCGCGATTGGGATCGATATGGCACCCGGGCGTTGGTGAAGGGTCCCGTGTGAATGGAAATGGCACGCGTGTGAGGAAAAAGTGTGCGTCGGCGAGTGAGTGTGTTCCAAAGTGTGGGAGTGAAACCGAGAGCGATACGGAGTGCACGTGCGAGGGTGAGTGTGACACGGAGAGTAAGGTGGGGGTGGAACGTGTGCGAGGAAGCACACCTGATTTAGTGGTGGCGCGTGTGCGGGAGGGCACATCGGAGCGCATTAGTGGGTGGATGCAAGAGTGCACGCCCATGGTGAGTGTTACGGAGGACGTAACGGAGGAGAGGTGTGGACCAAAGTGTGCGAACGGCGAGTGTGCGCAAGAGGTATGGTGTGTAACGGAGAGTATGGTGGTGGAATGGACGGAGTGTGTGGGATGCACGGGAGGCGCCGGAACGCCGGGTTTTGTGAGTGTGAAAGGGGTCGCGTATGCGTGTGAGCATGCGAGTAAGGCGTCGACGTTGACCGGGTTAGCGGTTAGGGTGACGGATAGCCGAGGCGAGCACTCAGTGCGCGGTGCGCTTTGTTTGCAGCGAGGACCGGCCGGGACCGTAAGCGCGTCGCTCTTCGGAGCGTCGCGCACGGATCGGGCTGGGTCCCGCACTGAATGGTCGGAGCCTCGTCAGAGCGACGATCGGTGTGATTCCGGGGGAGGGGAGCTGGGTCGGACCTTCGCCCCCTGGCGGGGACGGGGTTCCGACCGGGCGAGCTTCGGTCGTCGGGCTGGAGACCGCAAGGTTCCGCGCCGCGATGATGCGTGGAGCCTCGGCCCGAGCATGCCTCCTCCCCAGAATCGTCAATGCCGGACGGATTCAACCTGCAGGCAACAAACCACCCACGTTCATTGCTCAGCTTTGCGAAGCCGAGCTTTTAAAATATAACAACGCACCGAGGCTCAAGTTTAATGGACGGTGATGATGATAATGATAGTGTTTTTGATCCGAAATTTGGAATAGTGAATAGGATTGGCAGAATTTGATGATTGGCAGTGATTGGCAGATTTTTGATTGGCTGAATTTGGACGAGCAAAATGAATAGTGGAAGATACCCAATGTGGAGGGATGGCAAATCCACCATCCCTCACAGCGGGGGCAAAGGAGCACTAGTTATGGGGGATATGGCAGTGTAAACTAGCCGAGGGAGGTTTAGGATAAAGTGTGTAGGGACCTAGAGAAGATGACCATAGGTAACGGTAAGGTTAGGTAGCGACTTTGGACAGGTAGTGGGGACATAGAGAGGGTAGTTGGATGATAATGACGTGGGATGTGCTTAGTTTAAAGCAGGGGCGGGCAACCCCCGGCCCACGGGCCACATCCGGCCCGCAAAGGCTTAGCGTCCGGCCCGCCACCCTGCTAGGCTTTATTATTGCAATCCGGCCCACGGACCTCCCAGTAAAACTCATATCATTTGTAAATGTAAGAGTTTATATTTAGCCGGTCTGAATTCAAGAAAGGGACATTTTGTCTTCAGCACCGTCCTCTTCCGGAAGACATGCGCACGGGGAACTGTCTTGCCTAGACACCGCCTGCTTGCTGATAGGCGGTCTTTTCAAATCAGCCGGCATGTGATACGGACGTCCTTCCGATTCAGTCAGCTTGCGACAAACGTTGGTGTCTGGGACAAATAACTTGCAACAAAGAGGTAAGCGACGCAGAGTTCTCTAAACCTATTTCAATTTTCACTTTCTTTCAATTTGCTTTGTTTTGTTTGTTAGAACATGTTATTATCTTTCATTTGCTGCGTTTAAATAATTTTATTCTCCCTTTTTATTTGTAAAAATAAAAATATAACGAACTTTCTATTTGTAAAGAAAAAATATATATAACGAACTTTCTGTTTGTAAAAGAAAAAAGAAATTGACAAACTTTTGTTTAAAAGGAAAACGAAATTGACGAACTTTTGTTTAAAAGGAAAACGAACTCTTAAAAAAAAAAAGTATGCAGACTGATTCATTTCCTGTATTTCAGTTTTACGGTGAAACTGTGTCATATTCAGCGTTGGCCACGTGCGCGCAAAATAAATACATTCATCTGTACAATTCGTCTTCCGAGATTTTTTGTGCCCCAGATTGCTTGCTGTTACATCATTTATTCATTGCTGATATACCTAATTTTCTTCCTTTTCAGCTCATCATGTCTGCGACCCAGCGTGTTAAGAAGAGGAAAGTGGACCTCGAGCGTCGGATCTTCAACCCTGAGTGGGAGAAGTACTTCTTCATCGAGCGCTTTGGACAGGCCCAGTGCCTCATATGCTTGAAGACTTTGGCTGTCCTAAAAGAGTACAACGTGCGCCGCCACTGGGAGACAGAGCACCGCTCGTCAAACTTCGCGTCGGTGTCTGCCACCGAAAGGAAGGACGCCATGGTTAGACTATCAGGCAACTTGGAGAAACAAACTTCACTCTTCCGCAAGCAGAATACTGAGGCCGAAAAGGTGACGCACGCCAGTTATGAAGTCTCCCGCATCCTTGCTCGCTGAATGAAGCCATTCGCGGATGGGGACTTCATCAAGGAATGCCTCCTCGCTGTAGTGGACTCCGTCTGTCCAGAGCAGCGTTCCGCCTTTGAGAACGTGAGCCTTTCGTCCCGCACCGTTCGTTGCCGCATCGAGGATATGTCGGAAAACGTGCACGACTCACTCAAAACACGCAGCTCAAATTTCGTCGCCTTTTCCCTCGCTCTGGATGAGAGCACCGACACAAAGGACACGGCCCAGCTGTACGTTTTCATCCGTGGCGTCACCGCTGACTTTCAAGTGTGTGAGGAATTCCTCCAGCTTGTCCCGCTGCGCGACACCACCACTGGGAAAGACATCTGCGACGCCGTGCTTCTGTGTGTTGATCAGCACTCCCTGGACCTCTCCCGTCTTGTGTGTGTGACGACCGACGGTGCCCCGGCGATGGTTGGTGAGAAGAAGGGCGCCGCTTCGCTGCTAGTGCATCACTGTGCAGCCGCCGGATACACTCAGCCCATTAACAAGATGCACTGCATCATCCACCAAGAGTCCCTGTGCGCTAAGTCTGCCAACCTCGTTGGTGTCATGTCTGTCGTGGTGAAGGTCGTCAACTCCATCCTCTCCCGCAGCCTTAACCATCGTCAGTTCCAGGCACTGATGGACGAGGTGAACGTGCACTACAACGACCTGCTCTACTTCTGTGAGGTACGCTGGCTGAGTCGTGGGGCCATGCTGTCTCGGGTGTGCGACCTACAGCAGGAGATTGCCACCTTTCTACGTCAGAAGAACCTTCCCCACGCTGATCAATTCTCTGATCCGCGGTGGCTAGCTCGCCTGGCCCTGCTCACGGACATCACGGCGCACCTGAACACCCTCAACATAAAGCTGCAAGGCAAAGACATTCTCGTGACAGACATGTACGCGCACATCACTGCCTTCGAGGTTAAACTGCGCTTGTGGGAGGCTCAATTGGCTTCTGGTCAGTTTGTGCATTTTCCTCGCCTTGCTGCATGTGCCCCTGACGATGTGGACCTGGGCACTTGCGTTAGTGTCGTCAACTCTCTACGTGAGGAATTTGCTTCCCGTTTTGCAGGAGTCAGGGTGCTGGCTGCGGACTTCAAGCTTTTCACTGCTCCCTTTGACTTCCCCGTGGAAGACGCCCCTGCCTCCTTACAGATGGAGTTGGTGGAGCTGCAGTGCAACGATGAAATGAAGGCGAAGTTCCGCACCTCTTCTCCATTGTCCTTCTTCCGTGACACCGTTCTCCCTTCTAACAATTTTCAAAAATACATTGCCCATGTCCAACGCATTGTGGCCATGTTCGGCAGCACCTACTGCTGTGAACAGCTCTTCTCGAAAATGAAGTACACGAAGTCTCACCTTCGCTCCCAACTCTCGGACCGCCACCTCAATGACATTCTTCTGTTGTCTACCTCAACCATCGAGCCAGACATGGAAATACTTCTTCATGGCAAACAGCACCAGCAGTCTCATTGATTTGTAGAGTGTTCAATGCAATTTTTGTACAATCTAATCATGTAAACAAAATATAGTAATTCTGAGATTTCGTTTTTCACTCCGGCCCGCGATCTCCTTCCAAAAGTCTCATCTGGCCCTCACTCTGAAAAGGTTGCCCGCCCCTGGTTTAAAGGGACGACTGGGAAGCGCGAGTTTCAGAGGGGAGTAGGTAGATGAGATGATGCCGTGTGTTAGAGAATTGAAAGGGTATTCGGAAGTGTATTGTGAACAGTGTGAGGTGCTTGTGGATTGTATTGAGCGTAGAGGTGTATGGAGCAGTGTATGAGTGAGTGGTTGTGCATTGTATTGAATGGTTGAGCAAATGGTCCTGGAGGAGAAGGGTGCAGGTGGCACCAGGTGTGATTGCACAGGTGTGCAACAACAGGTGTATGAAGAATGGTTGAGTGGAATATATGGAGTATGGAATGGATGGTATGGAGTGAGTATGGTGGAAACTGTGGAGTGGATGGTGCGAATGTGTGAATGTGGGAAGAGTGGACCCCCATCACGAATACCCGGGGAGGGTAGTGTAAGTGTTAGGTAGAGGGTACAGGTAAATTGTGGTTGGATATTGGCATCTGTGGTGCATGGTGGAAGAATGGTGATTGGATGGGTGCATTAGTGTCGTGGAAATGGCTGGGCGTGTAGCCTGTTAGTGTGTGTAGTTGAATGGGCACTCCACCACTGTGAGGATGTCGGCCAGGTGAGGCCGCAGGTGGGCTCTGGGAGCCGTGAGAGTTGTTGTGGATGGGGCCCGAGGATCTGGAGGACGGACCCGGGTAGCCCAGTGCCAGAGAGGGCTCCGAGTGGGGAGAGCGCCAGAGGGCCTTCCCCAGTTAGTTAGGTTAGGGTGAGGAGCAGGTAAGCTCGGAGGCAACTACAGTAGTGGAGGTGTGCAGGTGGGTAGACCTGCTGGGAGAGCTGCACGACCCAGCCCTGAAATTGTGCGAGGGCACAGGGAGTTGCATCGGGGGAGTGAGACCCCAAATTGAGGAAGCACCACAGTTGGTCAATGGGAATTTGGTTCTTAAAACCACATCGAGTAAGATGGCCAATGGATTGGCAGGGAAAGACCCCGGGTAGTGTAAAGAGTATTGAAGTCATTTAGAGGATAGTTAGGATTAAGAATCTCCTCGCACCATCTACATCCACTCACCTGAGGTGACAAAGCTCCACACTATGCCATGGTTGGTATTGTTTATTTTTGTGCAAATGTTTGGAATTGTGAGACGCATCATGACGTGGGTGTGACATTGTGCTGATGTTCCATCGCTTCCTCCTTAAGAGGGATTGATGATGAATTGGGTGATGGCAAATTTTGGATTAGTGGGAGTGAAGAGGAATTTGGTATAGGGGAGATATGGGGAAGACGTGACATCGTGACGAATTTGTAAATGTGTAGATTTTTGTAAATATGGGGTAAGGGCAAGGGTAGAGTAGGTAACGGGGGGGGGGGGGGGTGGGTGACGTACGGTAGGGACGAGCTTTCTCACTTCGCTCTCCGTACGCACTTCACCTTGCATTGCCTTGTTTGATGTGTACCCTTGCGACCTTACCCCTCGCTCACCTGTCTTCTTCAACCCCCCCCCCCCTTGTCTCTCACCCGAGGACTGTGCGCCACTGGGTGCCGAGGGGAGCGTGTGGGAGTCCGCCATTGTGTGCCAGAAACTCCCGGAACCAGCTGTCTGCATCGATGCACCACCTTATGGACCACATGTCTGTGGCTGAGCACCACTTATGGACCCCATGGGTTGGGGCATGGCCCCTCTGCTGGAACCGGCCATGAAGGCCCGAGACATTGCTGGCGGACCTTGGTCACAGGTCACCGATGCCACACAGGTGAACCACAATAGTCGGCCCTGTGGGCCATAAATAAATATGGACACGGTTGTGCAAGTTTTATTAGTCCAAATAGGCTGCCAGCAAAGCAGTTGACAACACCTGGAAGAACCATGGCCAGCAGAGGGAGCCGAAGAGGAAGACCAGCACCAGGGTTTGTTGGTTTATTTTTATTGAACTGTGGTGACTGTGCACCGATTGGTGCTTGATGGTGTTTTTGGTGTGTTGTGGGTGCTTTCTGGTGCATCGATGCAGGACAGACTGTCTCCCCCCCAGAAAGAACAATCACAGGTCCTGGGTTGCGTTTTGTAAATAAAGTAGTGTCTATTGTAAGTAATGCGCCCCCACCGTAAGTGTTTAGTTTGAAGACAATTCCGCAATTTGGTTAGCTGCGGGCATGAGTCTGTCAGGTAGGATGCAATGGAGCAGAGGGACATATTTATTTGTGTTTTAAAACTGTCACTCAGGGTCAGGTTAAATGCAGAGGGAACTACACCTACGTGCCACACTAAAAGTAAAGGTAATAGGCCAGGGACGTGCCTAAGAGGAGGAGGGTGCAGTGTTGTGGATATGAGAGCTGTGTTTTTTTATTGTAGTGTAATGAAATTGTTGTAAAATGTCACCCTCCTGCCTCCAGTTATTGTGTAAAAAGGTCAAAGGTCGTTCCGTAGTTATTCCATAAACACCCACAAGCCAATCATAGATTTCCTCCTTGTTGGTAGTTATCTCCTTATTCTATGTAGGTTAAGGCTCTGTTCCCACTAGTAATACTCCATTGCACCGAAGTCAAATAAGATAGGCCCCCTTCAACTTCCCCAATCATCATCTTCAAAATGCCAGCTTTATCCACTTTGCTGCGTTCATCCCCCGTCCACTGTTTGCTGCATTCGACTCCATTAGCCACGAGGTGGGCTTGGAGAGGAAGGGGGGAGGAGCCGCCGGATCATGGGCGTGGCACCACCTCATCATCAAAGGTGGAGCCAGAGAGCCCTTGCCAACCAACCAATGCCAAGGTGAGCCCACCGGTAGGCGTGTCATCGGGGCCGGTGGCTTGATACGGCCAAGGCCAATAAAAGGAACAGAAAGGGATTGCTTAGGAGAATGAGCTGGAGATGAGTCAAAAAGAATGAGCCGGAGATGAGTCTTTGAGAGTCGGCAAATGAGTCCAGAGCAAGGGAAGTGACGGAGCCCCACGAGCAGTACCAGGCAGCTTTGACTCCACCAGGCAGCGTTGGCTCCACCAGGCAGCGTTGGCTCCACCAGGCAGCGTTGGCTCCACCAGGCAGCGTTGGCTCCACCAGGCAGCTTCGACCCGTCACCACGCGGGATCCAGGATCGGTGGCATCGGTGGCCGTCGAGGTCCAGCCCGACGTCCCGTGCGGGATCAAGCCCGAACCATCTGCTCCAGCTTAACCTTCCTCTCTCCTTCCAGTCCCTCGTTCCTGCCTCCATTCCATCCTCTTGTGTACGTGAGTTTGTTCTGTGTATCTTGTCCCTGGGAATAAGTTAAGCCTGTATAGATAAGCTAATATCTTCACTGTGTCTTCCTCTTCTGTATTTTACTTTATTATCCTTCCTTCTCCTTGGTTCCTTTCATGGTGTACATATTAGTAATAAATTATATTTGTTCTTCCTTACCTTTTGCTTCTTCATTCTCATCCGGGTCGCTTTAGAGGTTTCCATATTGAAGGTCCGTGGCACGATTCGGCCAACGTTAAAGAATCGGGTTAGTCCTGTTAACAGTTCGGGCCGCAGCTGCCATCCGCTCGGCAAATTAACACCTTATCCGCGGGCCGCAACAATATATATATTATATATTGTTACGGGTCGTGGACAAGATGTTACTTTGGGCCGAGCGGATGGTCAACCGCGACCGTTACAGGATCCCCGATTAGCCCGACTCCCCCAAACGTTGACCAAATCGCACCACAGGTATTCAATTTGGAAACCTCTAAAGCGACCGAAAGAGAATGAAGAGAGAAGAAGACAGAGTACAGAGGAAGAACAGATTTATTATACACACAAGCAAAAAAAGAAGGAGCAATCAAGTTATTTACAAGCAATGGATGGAAGAAGCAGGTGACACAGAGAAATCATTAGCTGAAACTATTCAATTTACTTAACCCCAGGACAACATTCAAGACGGACAAACGTTCACACTTACACGGGGAAAATTGCAGGCAGGAATGGCTTGAGGATGGATGGTTGTTTTTGGGAGGCACGGAGGGTCCAGCGTGGATTGCTGCCTGGCGCGCCCTTTTCGTGGCCTGCGTCCTCTTAGCTGCAGCGCAGCTGGTTGCACGATGGCTCGCAGGCTCGGTCACACCTGCTTGTTCAGGCGTCTTCCTTCTCCCCAGCAACAAAGAGCGACAGCAAGCAAGAGGACGGGGTAAGAGCAAGAGGACGGGGTCAGAGCAAGAGGACGGAGTGCGTCCCGCGGCGGGTTATATTGGTTTCTCACCGAACCTTCGCGCACTTTCTCGGGGGTTCCCGCTCCGCCCTCTCTTAGCCCAACCCCTTGTTCTGGGTTGGATGAGCGGGGCCGACTTACTCCTCCCCCCTATGACGAGGGGGGCGACCCGTCTTCTCTAGCCACTCCCCTTGTTCGTAATGGCCGCAAATGCCGAAAACCGGTCAGCAGCTGCAGGTAATGCGCCATCACGTTGCACAGCAGTTCAGTACTGCAATAAACGGTTGCTGTCAAAGCTCAAGTGGGGGAATCCCTGGCACTTGAGCTGCCATGGATCATCGGAGGGGCCTACGCTTATTTCGTTTGATGCAATGCAGAGTCAATCTAGTGGGAAACACATATTTAGCCTACATAGAATAAGGAAATAAGCTATTTAAAAAGATATATCGTGGCCTGTCTGTAGGTTCATGGAATTAACTAGGGGGACGTCTTTCGATCTTATTTACTCTACGAGGGCCAGTTAAAACACAGCAAACCAGTTCTCACATTATTTACACTTTCCAAATTCGTAACACTGCACCCTCCTTTCTTCAGGACCGTCCCCGGGCCTACAACTTTAATTTAGTGTGACACGTAGGTGTAGTTCCCTCTACTTTTAACCTGACCCTGAGTGTGACGATTTTAAAACACAAATAAGTATGTCCCCCTATTGCATTGCACCCTGTCTAACAGACTCAAGCCCACAGCTAACCGAATCGTGGAATGGTCTTCAACCTATACATTTACGGTGGGGAGAATTATTTACAGTGACGTTATTTCTTATTTACAACGCAACCCAGGACCTGTGTTTTTTTCTTTTTAGGGAACAAGAAAAAGAAATTCCTGTTGGGAGGGAGGAGACAGCACGCATTGCATCGATGCACCAGTACCAATACCAGCAAAGCACCCAAAAGCACCACACAGCACCAAAAGCACCACAAAGCACCAAAAGCACCACTTGGTGCACAGTCACCACTGTTCATAATAAACACAACAAAACAACTGGTGGTGGTCTTCTCTTTCTCTGCTGGGCCGATGTTCTTCCCGACGTCTTCTGGCTTCATGCGGCCTATTTGGAAATAATAAAAAGCACAAATCGTGTCCATTTTTATTTAGGGCCTCAGGGGCCAACTAAGGGTGGTCCACCTGTTTGGCATAGGTGCCACCTTACCGAGGTCCGCAAGCAAGATTCCCTGGCCACTATGGCCGATCTCAAACAGAGGTGCCCTGCCCCAGAACCTGGGGTCCATCAAGTGGTACTTGGCCGCAGAACAGCGGTCCATAAAGTGGTACATCAACGCAATGCATGCTGGTTCTGGGAATCTCGTGCGCACAATTGCCACCTCACGCACGCTCCCCTCGGCGCCCAATGGCGCTCAGGTCCTCAAGTGGGAGACAAAAAGGGGGGGGGGGACAAATGAGCGAGGGGTAAGGTCACAAGGGTACACGTCAATAAAGGCAATGCAAGGTGAAGTGCGTACGGAGAGCGAAGTGAGAAAAACTCGTCCCTACCATACGTCACCCCCCTTGTCACCTACACTACCCTTGCCCTTACCCCATATTTACAACCATTTACACCTTTACAAATTCGTCACTACGTCTTGTCTTCCCCATATTTCCCCTATACCAAATTCGTCATCAATCCCTCTATCCAAAATTTGCCATCACCAATTCATCATCAATCCTCATAAGGAGGGAGAGATGGAATTACACACAATGTCACACCCACGTCATGATGCGTCTCACAATCCAAAACATTTGAATCATTTAAAAATAACAAAAACAACCTGGCATGGTGTGGAGGTACCTGTCACCTCAGGTGAGTGGATGCAGATGGTGCGAGGAGACTTCAATCCTAACTACCCTCTAACTGACATTAACACACTTTACACTACCCGGGGTCTTTCCCTGCCAAACCATTGGCCATCTTACACTCTATGCGGTTTTAAGAACCAAATTCCCATTGACCAACTGTGGTGCTTCTCAATTTGGGGTCTCACTCCCCCAATTCATCTCCCTGTGCCCTGGCACAATTTCAGGACTGGGGCATGTAACTCTCCCAGCAGGTCTACCCACCTGCACACCTCCACCACTGTAGTTGCCACCCGAGCTTACGTAGCTCCTCACCCTAACCTATCTAACTGCGGAAGGCCCCTCCTGGCTCTGTCACCCCACTCGGTGCCCTCTGGCACTGGGCTACCCGGGTCCATCCTCCGGATCCTCGGGCCCCATCCACAACTACTACCGGCTCCCAGAGCCCACCTGCGGCCTCACCTGGCCGACATCCTCACAGTGGTGGAGTGCCCAAACCAACTACACACGCTAACAGGCTACACGCCCAGCCATTTCCACAACACTAATGCACCCATCCAAAGACCATTCTTTCACCTGCACCACAGATGCCAATATCCAACCACAATTTACCCATACACTCTACCTAACACTTACACTACCCTCCCCGGGTATCCGTGATGGGGGTCCACTCTTCCCCCATTCACACCTCCGCACCATCCACTCCACTCCACAATTTCCATCATACTCACTCCATGACCATCCATTCCAATACTCCATATCATTTATTCCATACACCTGTTCTTCCACACCTGTTGTTGCACACCTGTGCAATCACACCTGGTCCTCACACTCACAATCATTTACTCATACCATGCTCAATACACCTGAATACACCTCCAACACTCACACGGCATCATCTGAACTACCTGTTTCCCTCTAGAACTTGCGCTTCCCCATCGCCCCTTTAAACTACTGCGCTCCCTCGTCATTATCATCCACTCTAATCTACCTGCGTCCCCACTACAGGTACCATTGTCACAAACTAATCTTAACGTTACCTATTGTCATCTTCGCTAGATCCCTACACACGATATATCCTAACCCTCCCGGGCTAGTTTTCACTGCCATCAACCCCATAAACTAGTGCTCCTTTGCCCCCTCGTGAGGGATGGCAGAGTTGCCATCCCATCACATCGGGGCATTTCCCACTATAAATTTTGCACATCAAATTTCAGCCAATCAGAAATTGGCCAATCACTCTACCAATCCTCCCTCTGCCCATCCTACTCACTCTCCAAATTTCGGACCAAATCACACTATTCTCATCATCATCATCATCATTACAGTCCGCTTACTAGAGCCTCTCGGTGCGCCAATTCCTGTCCAAAGCCCGGCTTCGTAAAGCCGAACAATGAATGCGGGTGGTTCGTTGCCAGCGGATTGGTCCGTCTGGCATTCGGTGCAGGGAAGGCTTACTCGGGCCGAGAGCCAACGCACCTTCTCGGCACGGAGCCGTCCAATTGCCCGATCTCGCCCTGCCGGAGCGTCTCCACAAAAAGCGGTCGCCATGACGACCTTTCCTATCGGGCTGCCTGCTCTGCCTAGTGGAGCAGGGACGCGGCCGTTCAAAGCGAGGCCCAGCGTGGATTGCGTACGGCGGTTCTTTCGAACCCGCCGTGGTTCGGATCCCCGCTGGTCCTCGTGGCACGCGAAGCCCGGCACGCACCGAGGGCTCGCTTCGGCTAAACGTCGCTCTAACCGCTAACCCGGTTACCATCGATGCTTCACCTGCATGCTTACACGCATACGCTACCCCTTTCATTCTCACCGAGCTCGGTGTTCCAACGCTGCCCGTACACCCCGCAGCCCGTTCCTTGCTCATAGACTTTGTCACGCACCTGACCACCGAACACTTTGGCACACACTGGTTGTTCGCACACCTTAACAACACACCTCTTCGCACCCCCTTCTCGGTCACCTCCTCTGTGACCATGATGGGTGTGTTCTCCCTCGCACACCCCACCACGTGCTTCACTACCACCTCCAGCGTGCATTCCCATACACTCTCTGTCATTCCAGGTGTGCATCCTTCTATTCCAGGTGTACATTCTCTGTCACCTGTCACCACCAACTCACGCTCCGTGTCACTCTCACTACTCTCACCTCCACACTCGGTCGCGCACTCACCCTTACTCTTGACAGCGCACCCCGTACCCAGACACTCCTCTGTTACACACCTTTCTCGCGCACACTTTTGCACATACATTCCCGTTACATCCTCTGTAACACTCACCACAGGCGTGCATTCTTCCGTTACATCCTCTGTAACACTCACCACACCACGCTTCCATGTGCCCCCTCGCACACGCACAATGACCAACTCACTCTCGACAGCACACTTTGTACCCATACACCCCTCTGTTACACACCTTTCTCGCGCTTCGTCCGGCGTACACTCTCCCGTTACTTCCTCTGTAACACTCACCACACCGCGCTTCCATGTGCCCCCTCGCACACGCGCTACGACCGACGCACTCTCGACAGCACACTCACTCCTCGGCACGCACTTTTTCCTCACACGCCCGAGTCGGACATTCTCGCACACCACCTTCGCACACCCGACCTGTTGCACACTTCTCCAACGGCCTCTCACGAACATCTGGGTCCAAATCAACCCCCAAGCCGACTGAAGCTCCCCTCACATCATATACATTGCCACTCAACTCCGTACCTCGTCGTCGCACCTGCTTTGCCACCTGCAAACTTTTTATTTGGTTAGCGAGCACACCATCATGAGTTGAGCACAGACCTTGTACATAATCCATTACTCCCTCCTTTATCTCCCTCTTAGTTTCCCTCCATCTCTTCTTAATTTCGCTCACCTCCTCTTCCACTTCCTCTAATTTTTCCTTTACCTCTTTTATTCCCCGGTACGTCTCCTCAAGTTCGCCCTCTAACGCTACCTTGACCGTTTCTATTTGCATCCTTACCTCCCGGTCCTTTGTCTCCATTATTTCTGTCACCTCGTCCAACCTCATTGTCAGTCCCTCACGTACCATTTGACATTGCCTCTGTGTTGCTATCAAGTCTTTTTTTAATGTCGTTTTGTGTCGCTTTTAACCCTCCTAGTACTGCAGTATTCCTTTGTACCTGCTCCACTAACTCCGTCTGCCCCTCCATCAGCTGTTCCACCTCCTCCGTCAGGTCCTCTATGCCCCCCTGTAACCTAGCCATATTATTCCTCACCTCTTTCTCCATACGCTTCTCACCTCGCTTTACCTCCTCGCGTAGCACCGAAACCTCCTCACTTACACCTCGTTGTATCCCCTCTTTCATCTCCTCCATCTCTTTTGTAGATGCCGCCCTCATCTGTCCCAATTCATCCCTCTGAGCATCCAGTTTACTTTCTAACCCGATTTTCACCTCCTCTATCTGGTTCCCCATTCATTTGATTTCCCGGGCAGATTGTTCCCCTATTTTTTTTTTTTTTTTTTTTGTATACTGAATCGAGGCTCGTGAAAGAGCTAACATTTACTTCACAAACAAATCAACCAGACAAACAAAATATATAAAAAGCGGGAGCGGAAAACAAGATGGGGAGAGAAGGTGAAGCACACAAACACAACATTTGAGAGCAGGGAGATGTGTGGAAGGGAGAGGGCTTGGGGGGTGGAGGCATGGGAAGGCGGGGGGGGGGGGGGTGGAGGGAGAAGTATAAAACACAAGGACACCAATGACTTCCAGGACAGAAGTTGGTATTTCAAAAAAGTGGAATTGGGGTGAAATTAGCGGGGGTAGAAAAGATCAAGGTTTTGGATGGGTGAAGATAAGAGATGGTGGTGAACAGCTGTTTTAAAGACCTGGAGGGTGGAGTGGGATTGAAGAGAGTGAGGGAGTTTGTTCCAGAGGCGGGAGAAAAGAGGAATGAAGGAGTGAAGGTGAGCAGAGAGTCTTGATTTTGGCAGTTTGACCATAAGAGGGTTGCAGGCAGATCTTGTGCGACCTGTAGGAATATTTGCGGGACAGAGCCCAGAGAGAGCTGGGGGGGCAAGGCCAGAGAGGAGTCGGTAGAAGATGGAAAGACCACCAACCTGCCTGCGGTGAGTGAGTGAGAGGCCCTTGGAGTTAGCTTCATCGCGGGAGATTCCAATGATTCTGAATGCTTTGGATTCAACAGCGTGAAGACGAGCTAGGTGTGAGGCAGGAGCACCAGCCCAGAGGGGAGAGCAGTATTCCATTGAGCTGCGGATGAAAGCCTTGTATGTGGTGAGGAGCTCAGGTGTGCCAAGGAAGGACTTCGCACGACGGAGGATGCCCAGTCGGCGACTGGCTTTTTTTTTTTTTTTTTTTTTTTTTTTTTTTTGTTTTGTATACAATATCGAGGCTCGTGAAAGAGCGAACATTAATCACATGAACACACAGAAAGACAAACCGACACATAAAACATATAACATAGGGAGCGGTAGACAAGATGGGGAGAGAGGGGGAAGGACACAAACACAACATTTGAGAGCAGGGACCGAGAGACATGGAGACATCGAGAGATCTGAGAGAGGGCGAGGGCTTTGGGGGGGGGGGCGTGGGAAGGGGGCAGTGGGAGAGGTATAAAACATATGGACACTGCCAGGACTTCCAGGAAAGAAGTTGGAATTTCAAACAAGGTGGATCTGGGGTGAATTAGCGGGGGTAGAAAAGATCAAGGTTTTGGATGGGGGAAGATAAGAGATGGTGGTGAACAGCTGTTTTAAAGACCTGGAGGGAGGAGTGGGATTGAAGGGAGGCCAGATTTGAAATGTGGTTTTCCCAGGAAAGATCATGGCAGATAGTGAGACCCAAAAGCTTGAGTGACAGAACTTCTTGGAGAGGATTATTCAGAAAGTGGATGGGAGGGTTGTCCAGTCGGTCTTTTCGGGGAGACATCGTAAGAGTGTGAGATTTGTCAGGATTGAAAGACATGTTCCACTTGTTTGCCCAGTCTGTGATTTTGTCCAGGTCTGCAGAGAGTGAGGAGGCAGCAGACTGCCGATCTGAGGGATGAAGAATGGAGCGACAGAGAGTAGAGTCATCAGCAAAGAGATACAGAGGATTTTCAAGAGAGTCAGAGAGATCATTGATGAAGACCAGAAAAAGGACAGGGCCTAGAACACTGCCTTGTGGAACTCCAGCCTGAACAGGAAGAGGAGATGAGAGAAACCCATTCTACGACTGACGCAAACCCAACCGACGCATTTCCCGCAATTTGTCCTCCATCCTATTTTCTAACCCCATTAACCCATTTTTCACCTCTTTTATCCCGTTGTCTAACCCCTCAAAATTATTGTCTAACTTCCCAAATTTCTTGTCTAACCCCTCAAAATTATTGTCTAACTTCCCAAATTTCTTGTATAACCCCTCAAATTTCTTGTCTAACTTCCCAAATTTCTTGTCTAACCCCTCAAAATTATTGTCTAACTTGCCAAATTTCTTGTCTAACCCCTCAAAATTATTGTCTAACTTCCCAAATTTATTGTCTAACCCCTCAAAATTATTGTCTAACTTCCCAAATTTCTTGTCTAACCCCTCACCGGTACCCCTCACTTCGTCCCTCATTGCCCCCATTTGGCCCTCTAATCGCTCACCCTGAGCCCTCGTTTCTACCAGTTGACCGCTCATTGTATCCATCCTCCCATTTATTTTATTGATGTCATTCTTTTGGGTGCCCATTATTTCTTTCGTTTCCCGGTTTCGTTTTTTACTTCCCTTACTTCCTTCATGAATTGCGCCATGAAGGCTTGCATGTACCCTGGCATCTCTGGCTCGGGTGCCGCGACCACGGGCGCGGCTAAATTTGGCGCCACAATAACCATGTGCGCGAGGCCGCCATTTTGTGCACCTGATACACCCTCAACTACCTCATTGCTCTCCTCTTCCCTTTCTTCCCCAAAGTCCTGGGTTACCCCTAACCCGTCTATCTCCCCCACCGACATCCGATCGCCTTGATTGTCCATGGCGCGATTTCAAAATTCGGGTTTTATAAAACAACAAAATTTCGGCAGCTCGTAATTTTGACCAAATTTTTTTTTTTGACATTTTAAAAATTTGGTTCGGGCCTCGTATCCCACTCCTAGACACTAATTGTTACGGGTCGCAGACAAGATGTTACTTTGGGCCGAGCGGATGGTCAACCGTGACCGTTACAGGATCCCCGATTAGCCCAACTCCCCCAAACGTTGACCAAATCGCGCCACAGGTATTCAATTTGGAAACCTCTAAAGCGACCGAAAGAGAATGAAGAGAGAAGAAGACAGAGTACAGAGGAAGAACAGATTTATTATACACACAAGCAAAAAAAGAAAGAGCAATCAAGTTATTTACAAGCAATGGATGGAAGAAGCAGGTGACACAGATAAATAATTAGCTTATACTATTCAATTTACTTAACCCCAGGACAACATTCAAGACGGACAAACGTTCACACTTACACGGGGAAAATTGCAGGCAGGAATGGCTTGAGGATGGATGGTTGTTTTTGGGAGGCACGGAGGGTCCAGCGTGGATTGCTGCCTGGCGCGCCATTTTCGTGGCCTGCGTCCTCTTAGCTGCAGCGCAGCTGGTCGCACAATGGCTCGCAGACTCGGTCACACATGCTCATTCGGGCGTCTTCCTTCTCCCCAGCAACAAAGAGCGACAGCAAGCAAGAGGACGGGGTAAGAGCAAGAGGACGGGGTCAGAGCAAGAGGACGGAGTGCGTCCCGTGGCGGGTTATATTGGTTGCTCACCGAACCTTCGCGCATTTTCTCGGGGGTTCCCGCTCTGCCCTCTCTTAGCCCAACCCCTTGTTCTGGGTTGGATGAGCGGGGCCGACTTACTCCTCCCCCATATGACGAGGGGGGCGACCCGTCTTCTCTAGCCACTCCCCTTGTTCGTAATGGCCGCAAATGCCGAAAACCGGTCAGCAGCTGCAGGTAATGCGCCGTCACATTGCACAGCAGTTTAGTACTGCAATAAACGGTTGCTGTCAAAGCTCAAGTGGGGGAATCCCTGGCACTTGAGCTGCCATGGATCATCGGAGGGGCCTACGCTTATTTTGTTTGATGCAATGCAGATTCAATCTAGTGGGAAACACATATTTAGCCTACATAGAATAAGGAAATAAGCTATTTAAAAAGATATATCGTGGCCTGTGTGTAGGTTCATGGAATTAACTAGGGGGACGTCTTTCGATCTTATTTACTCTACGAGGGCCAGTTAAAACACAGCAAACCAGTTCTCACATTCTTTACACTTTCCAAATTCGTTACAATATATATATATATATATATATATATATATATATATATATATATATATATATATATATATATATATATATATGTATATATATATATATATGTATATATGTATATATATATACACATACACATACACACACACATATATGTACACACACACAGACATGTATATATGTGGGGCTTGAGACCCCCCCCCCCACCCCCCTTTGTGTTATATTACTGTTTGACCAATTGCCAAGTATAACCAATTATATGTTTTGTTTTGTTGATTGCTGCTTACATTTAATAATTACATATCCTTTCATGTCCTTTGGAAGCTGCTATCCTTATAAGGAGTTATATGCTTTGTAAAGCTTATGCCCTGGGTTGGCATAATCCCTTCCTGTTTGTTCCCTTTCTCATGGCCTTGGTTGCAAACTGCTATCTTTCTAGCCTCCCACAGGCTTTGGCAATTTTTCCTTCATGTCGACATGTTTTATGACTGTTCACTCCCTTTGTACTTTCTCAACCAAAGCTTCTATGATAATCAAAACTTACCCATGAGTGGCCTTGGATGAAGTAACCGATGAGCCCACTCTTTCTCTTTGTCTTGTGAGCTAAAGTCACACCCCAATATTCCCTTTATAAAGTGAAGCTTGATCGAATTATTTCAGAGCATTATGGTGTAGAGTTGGTCATTTGTGAGCTTCTTATGACATCCTGTTTTCCACAAGCTTGTGTATAACGAATCCAATAAATATATCAGTTGTTCCTTCTCTCAGAATCGAGTCCTAAGTCAACGGATCCCGTCATATACACATACACACACGCACACACACACACGCACACGCACACACACACACGTACAAACACATGTACATCGACACACATACACACACATATATATATATATATATATATATATATATATATATATATATATATATATATATATATATATATATATATATATATATATATTGTTGCGGAGATGAGGACTGTATTTTTTGATTGTGTGCTGTATGATTATTATTATTGTTTATTCTGCGCCCCCCTACCTCCGGAGCTGTGTAAAGGTGAAAGGGCATCCCATAATTAGTCCACAAGCATACACGTCAGCCAAATAATAGAATATCCCTGTTTGATAGTTATCTCTTATTCTGTGTTTTAGAGTAAGGCTGTGTCTCCCATTAATTGAAATACTCCATTGCACCAGTGAAAGAGATAGATTCCCTTCATTCCCATTCCCAACACTTCCATTCCCCCCTTTTTCGTCAATTGCAATTCGCATTGCCAACTGCATGTTGGGCGGTTTTCCCTTCATCCGCCATTGACCACGAGGCAGGGTTGGGGAAGAAAGGCGGGTCCCCACCTCGTCAGAGAGGGGAGGAGTGAGCCAGCCCCACTCGACCAACCATGGACAAGGGGTTTGGCCTGAGAGGGCGGGGAGAGGACGTTTGGGGGAGGTTCGAAAAGGTTGAGGGGCGGGGCCTATATAACCCACGGCGGGGGTGTTCCCCGAGGAGATGCACTTTGAGTTGAGACAAGGAGGGACGAGAAAGAGCTGGGTCATCAGAGCAAGAGCGCGTAAGGAGGAGAGAACCCGTCACGCCAGACCCCCCCCCCCCCACCAGCGCATCGGCTCCACCAAGCAGCTCCGACCCATGATCTCGCGCACACGACAGGCCCGGTGGCATCAGCGGCCGTCGAGGTCCAGCCCGACGTCCCGTGCGCTTTCAAGCTCCAGCAAGCTCCGTGCCGTCCTCCCCCTCCAGCCACACACCTCCTTCCAGCAATCCACTCTGAAATTCCCCGCGTGAGTCAGTGTCTTTGTTTGTTCTGTCCTGTGAATAAGTTAAGTCTGTATAAGTTAATAATTGCACTGTGTCTCTGATCCTTCTGTATATTATTTTATTATCTTTCCTTCTCCTTGGTTACTTTGAGCATGTAAATAGTAGGAATAAATTTAGTAGTATTTCCAACCTTTTTGTCTTCTTCTTCTTCTTCTTCACATCCGTGTCGCCTTTGTCTTTTCCCTATTGAATAGCTGCGGTGCGATCCGGCCAACGTTTGGGTTCTAATCGGGGAGTAACTGTTCGGTCGCGGAGCCTTCGCTCGGCCCATCATAACATCTACACCGCGATCAGTAACAATATATATATATATATATATATATATATATATATATATATATATATATATATATACACACACACATATATATATATATATATATATATATATATATATATATATATATATATATATATATATATATATATATATATATATATATATATATATATACATATATATATATATATATATATATATATATATATATATATATATATATATATATATATATATATATATATATATATATATATATATATATATATATACATACATACATACATACATACATACATACATACATACATACATACATACATACATATATATATATATATATATATACATACATACATACATACATACATACATACATACATACATATACTGTTACAGATTTGGGAATCCCCCTTCACTTGTAAAAATCCCCCTTTGTAATATAATCCCTTTTATTAATTATTAAATATCGCACTAGGCCATCGCAACACGCAGCAAATCTTAGAATCATCTTGCTAATTATTTCCTCTTCTATGTTTAATTAAGGCTCTGTATCCACTAGATTGACACCACGTTGCATTAACAAATAAGGATAGCTCCCCTTCAATGATTCCATACCCCAGCAAACTCTCTCTCTCTCTGCAAAGCAGCTCGACAAGCGTGGGGTGCGCGCCCTCTCAACGCCATTTTGAACATGTGCTCTGTTTGAACAAGAAGGGCGGGGTCGCCGAGAAGAGGCGTGACCGTGGCTTGCCACGAGGGCGGAGCTGTTCAGCTCCATTGCCTAATAAGGCTACAAACCGAGCACGGGGGCGGGACCCAAACGGCCAAGGGCGTGTCACGACCCTGCTTAATATATGCGTTCGAGGTTCGCGCATAAGGAGATGGGAGGAGACGAGCCGTTGAGACCAGCAGGGGTGACGAGTGCGCAGCACAAGAGGGTTGCCTGACGCGAGAGAACATGCCTTGCATGAGAGAGGAAATCCCATTATTACTGACAGAGAGAGAGAGAGGGTCGTGGCGTCGACGCGGCAATATCTGTCCCAGCGGTTGTCGGGTTCGCTGTAAACGAACGACGCGAGGTCGGTGCGGACCTCGACGGCTGAACGAGCCGAACTGGCCGCCTTTGCCAGCTGAACGGACCTTCTCCTGTCATCATCCCCATGTGAGTCTGTCTTTGTTCTGTCCTGGGAATAAGTAAGACTGTATAGATAAGGCTGCCCTGTGTTCTTTTTACATCTTTCTACCTTTGTACAACTTTGATCTTTCTTTTCCTCTTGTGGTTGTTATAAATATAATAAATGTGTGTTCTTTCTCCAAGCCTTGGTTTAGTCTCCATCCAGTTGCTTTAGTCTTTTCTTTCCATTGGTCTACGTGGCACGATTAAAACCGCTATAATCGGGTTAGTCATTGTTAACGGCCTGGGTCGTGACTCGCTTCGCTCGGTGTGTCCATTACCGTCGCGACTCGGGCGGGGCTGTCTCCTCGCGGGTTGGGAGGTCACGGTAAGCAGGTATTCGGGGGGTCTTTTTTTTTGGTCTCTGGCCTGATTATCCTGGTCGTGGCTGACTACCAGTGACGTCACAGACCCCCAGGATCGGTGACGGCCAGTATAACGGACAAGGGATTAATCCCCCTTGCTAACGGGAGAGCCGTCTTCCCAGATCTGTAACAATACACATACACACACACACAGACATATATATGCACATACACACACACACACACACACACACACACACACACACACACACACACACACACACACACACACATATATATATGCACATACACACACACACACACATATATGCACGCGCACACACACACACACACACACACACACACACGTCCCACATGTATATATCCCACATCCCACATGTATATACATGTTTAAAGTGTACGTGCCCTTCCCTCCTCCCCCACCCGGCAATGCTGGGTACTTCTGCTAGTAACTAATAAAATAAAAACGAAGAAATATCCCTCGTGGGGATAAAGAAGAAGAAGGAAAAGATTATGTGGTTGATGATGTTGGTGTTATTGACCTTAGTTAGTTTTATTTGTAAATAAATGGAGGAGAGAGTGAAGGCATTCCTCAGAATTATTTATGTTTTAAAAATCAAGATAGAAATGTATATGTTGAAAACCAAAATGGTTTTCATACTCTGTAGGATTTTTTCTGATAAATAAATGAGTTTTTGTGTTAAGTGTAAAAAGAAAGCTAATACGAAAAATATATCGTATGTTAAAGGTAAAAATAATAGAGTTTATGAAAAGGGGATATGTTTAGTGTATGGCTCTAAAAAGTGTCAATTCATTTCTAAGCATAAAAGTGGGGGAGATATACAAAAGTTTTTGTCAGGGAGTAAATTTACAACAACTGGAATTCCAGGGGAATTACACCTTCCAGGGTAGGGTATTCTTTCTGTGGTCCAGGAACAAACTTCGATAAAAGATTAGATGAGGCTGACAATCCCAAACCTTGGTATAAACCTCTAAATAGGGTTGATGAAGTGTGTATGAAGCATGATATTGATTATGGGAATATCACTACATTGGATGAAAAACATGAAGCAGACAGAGAAATGTTGTATAATTTGTCTTTGAGACAAAATCCAACGTTGAGAGAGAAAGTTGATAGGTTTATTGTGAAAAAATTGATAAATTGATAAATAAAAAATAAAAAAATTGATAAGTGCTAAATTGAAACTTGGTCTTGGTTATTCACCCTCAAAAAACTATTAGGCTCTAATGATGTCATCAAGACTGAGGAGCTTTTGGCTGATGAATTGCATAAACCTATAATCACAAAATTGAAAAGAGGGAAGGTTTATTCTAAAGGCACCGACCACATCTGGTCCGCTGATTTAATTGAATTGAATAATGATGGGGGATACAAGTATGCTTTAGCCGTTATTGATTTGAGGAGTAGATTTTCCTGGGTTGTTCCTTTAAAAAACAAAAGGGGTGATACTCTTATGTTAGCTTTCAGTGGAATATTTAGTGAAATCAAAAGGAAACCAAAGAAGTTATGGACTGATCAGGGAACAGAATTCTATAACAAAATATTTATAAAACTTCTTAAAGATAATGGCATTAAATAATACAGCACCTTTAAAGGGGAACGGACATGAGTATAGACATCAAATGTTTAAGATTAATTAATTGTAGCAACAAAAAAAGATTAAGTTTGGCGCAAAAATTGTTGCTCTAGCATGCGTGAATCGTGAGATATCCGAGTTTTAAAATGCCAATAGCAGACGATTTCTCTCGCGCCGGCAGCATCTCGCGATAATCTGCCCTCCATGATGTGATGTCATCGGAGGAAGCTGATGTGACTGCGCAATAGTAAACAATGGCAGACACCGACTTCGATAGTTGCGTAAGTCTGGATATCAGCGATATTTCTGACCAATCTGATGCGGAAAATGAAGCGAAAGTTAATAATCTTGGGGAATCACACTCGATTCCCCCATACAGATTCGGACCATACAGTCCAGAGAGTGAAGAAGAGAAATCGTCCAACACAGACACAATGGCGATCGATTTTGATCTCAGGCGCCTCCAAAATACTGAATGGTATTCATTTTTATGCCTCTTTTTTAATTGAAAAAGTTTCTTTTTCTGGTCAATGGAATACATAACTAATATTTAATTAATGTTCGGTGCCGTGAGGCAAGAAATGAGCACCTGCATTTGAGAAGGGCCCAAGTCCATCATTTGGTCAATTTGAGTTAGACCCAGAAAAACGTTACTAATACATAGGGCTACCATGTGTATGAATAATGGACCCAAGTCCACTCTCTAAGTACTGCCACTGTATGGTAGAAAACTGGCATGTATAGAATAGAGGCCCAACTCCAGGACTTGGGCCTTTGTTATAGACATGCAATAGCACCCCCTGGGGACATTTGGTTACCCATGCACATGTTCAACATGGCAGATTTGCAGAATGATGCCGGTGTCGATAGCGATGACGAAGTTCATGGAAAAAGACGTAGAAATGAGAAAGAATGGAAGGCAAATAAGAGGAAGAGTTTGAGAGCAGAGGGTAAGGAGTGCATTAGCACAAGTGGAAAGAATGTAGCCGCCCGAACAACAGGAAGTAAATGCCGGTAAGTCGAGAACAATGATGGGCTTGAATCGCCTCCGATTCACACTGCTCAAGCCTAATGCTACCCCTACACTGCCCGCTGGGCAGTGTTACACAGCACCAATACCGGTGAAACAAGCCAAGAAGGATGATGTTGTGAAACTCAAGAAGTACATGGCTGAAGCAACACAGCATCTGATAGATCAGATAGTAACAGCAGAGGATATCAATGCTGATGAGGACAACTCCGACTATGAGGTTTAGATACTGTAATACTGACAAAAGTGTAAGCGCGGTTTATGTCAAAGATTACGTATACTTGAACTTGTGGATTAATTTGAATAAATAGAATCATAATGAAGTGACAAAATGTTGAATATGTTTACTTTCAATAATAAAGCCTCTGCATATTGTTTATTTTAATTGGAAAGAAAAAAAGTGTGGTACAAACACAACAAACTAATATTTTTCTATGGTATGATTGTGAGATGGGCCCAAGTCCAACGCATTAAATGACCCCCTGTGGTGCAACTGCAATTCATATGATCATGCACTGTGCCATTTTACATTCAGATATGAACAAATGAGCTGCCACATAAACAGGAATACCATAATTTAATAATAATATTGATCAAAATGTTTTTTTACATTTTCTCAAAGCACTATATTGCGGACTTCGGCCCTTCTCATATTCAGGTGCTCAAATGGATAGAAACACAGAAACGAAATACGACTTTCTTGACTTAGTGCAGCACTGCAGGTGTATCAGTTGTAGTGTTCATGTACAGGCTTTAGTAAGAACAGACATACATATGCAAATACTTATTGTTTCTGGACAGGTGCATTTGTGGTAATTGTGAGGCCATGCCAGGTGAATGAGTGCAAGTGCTGCAGGGAGATACCTAAAGTTAGAGAGGAAATGGAAAACGCTGGAGTACTTTCATGCATTATCAACCACCCTGGTTATTATCAACCATTATCAACACACATATCCACACACACACACACACACACACACACACACACACACACACACACACACACACACACACAAACGCCCCTACACCCCTCCCCCCACACACACACACACATATCCAGACAAATGCACATCCCCCTCCCAACCTCCCCCCAAGACATCCCCCCACACACACCTCAACACCGCCCCCCCCCACACACACACACATTCCTCCTACCCCCCACCCACATACACAAACATAAACGCATGCACACACCCCCCACCCCCACCACACACACACGCACACACACACACATATCCCCCCACCCCTAACACACATGCACACACACAAACACCCCCACACACCTCCCCCCACATGCACACCCCTCCACACATACACACACACACCCCTCCACACATACACACACACCCCTCCACACATACACACACACCCCTCCACACACACACACACACACACACACACACACACACACACACACACACACACACACACATACACAACCCCCCCCCTCCTCCACATGCACACCCCAACACCCTCCAACCTCCACACACACACATATCCACCCACCCCCCCCCCCACACCCACACCCACACATATCCACACACACAAACACCCCCACACCCCTCCCCCCACACGTACACACATATCCAGATAAATGCACATCCCCCTCCCCCCCACCCCCCACACACCACCCCCCCCCCCACACACAAACATTCCCCCTTCCCCCAACCCACATACACACACACATACACACACACATACACACACACATACACACACACATACACACACACATACACACACACATACACACACACATACACACACACATACACACACACATACACACCCCTCCACACACACATACACACACCCCTCCACACATACACACACACACACACCCCCCACCTCCACACATACACACACGCACATCTGCCCCCCTCCATATGCACACCCCAACCCCCCTCCCCCCTCCCACATACACACATATCCACCCCCTGCATAATCAACCATTATCAACCAACTTGGGATGATTCCAACTGATCGTAACGAAAACAAAGCGATGTTCTGATCATCACGAAGCAAACGAGGCTTTAAGAACGAAAACCTGGGTTACTTCGCAAATGTCATTTCCAGTTTGCGGTTTTGACAAAACTGCTTTTGCTTGTTTGGCGATATTTTGACAAATTCTAATAAAACCGTGAAGATATTTGTGAAATTAACTCAATAGAAGTGTTTAAGATATGTTTATGTTTCGAAATCTGCAAAGTTGTTTTGGTCATGTCCGTTCTCCTTTAATTAAGGAAAGGCAGTTGTTATTGAGCGTTTTAATCGCACCTTGAAAGATAGACTATATAAAAAATTCACACAACTCGGTTCTCAACAATGGGTGCCTTTAATACAGGATTTTGTTAATGATTATAATAATACAGTTCATTCATCGATAAAATTAAAGCCATCAGAAACATTTACAAAATTAGAATTTGAAAAGAAGATTAATTTGAGAAAACCAAAGTTAAAAGTTGGTGATATTGTAAGAATATACAGATGGAAAAGCCATTTTGAGAAAGGTTACACAAAGAGATGGACCACTGAGCTTTTTGAAATTGTTGATGTAATGGATACAGTTCCTTGGACTTATAAATTGTATGATTTACATGGAGAAGAGATTTTAGGTTCATTTTATTCATCAAGAATTGCAGAAGACAAAGTTGAAATAACCACATTCACACAAACCACAACCACACCAAGGAATGGAGGTGTAATCAACCTTGGTATAGAAATGGAAAACATAACGAATGTGAGAAATACCAAATAGGTATAATTGAGGAGATAACGGGGGTGAAGGTATATAAACAAATAAAAGAATAAATTTAAATACTAATAAGTTGGAGGATGTGAGGAAAATAAATATCTTTGAATGGACAGAAAATTTTGATGGTTGTCAAGAAATCGAGGGAAAAATAATTTAATATAATCTTAAAATGATATGTGGCTTGGGGGTTGGTCAAAGAAGGTCATTAAGAGAGGTGTATCATTTTATCTTGGTTCAAAAGAAATACTTGGAACAAAATGATAATGTATTATTCATCAATATACTGGATGGAGATGAATGTCATAATAAACTTAGGTTGATGCCAAAGGTTGAAGGGGTGTTCATTGGCTCCTTGTTTGAGTTTGCAACAGTTGTCAATACACACTAGGGGTTTGATTTGATAGATATTAAACTGGCGAGACTTGATCATGTCTCAGTGGGGGAGAAATAAGGGTGCACAATTTAATGAGAGAAAAAGGCATGTAATTTTATGAGAGAAGGGGTGTGAGTCAATAAGTTTCCTTAATTTTCCCCATTGACTTGTATGTAAAATTAGAGGTGGTCCAGGAACAACACAACAACATTTATTCCCCTACTTAGTAAAAAGGTTTGTAAAAAGTGGACGCAATTTTATGAGAGAAAAAGGGGGTGTAATTTTATGAGAGATGGGGTGAGAGTCAATATGTTTCCTTAATTTTCCACATTGACTTCAATGTTAAATTTAATGTGTCCCAGAACCAACATTTTCCTTCCACTGCCGTGTGCAGGAAAGGTGTCGGAGTGAACTCAATTATATGTGCAATGTGCGCTGAGTGGGTTCATCAAAAATGTAGTGGTCTGAGAGGGTCATTAACCAGTGTGGCAGCTACATTCAAGTGTAAGGTGTGCAGATGCTTTAGATGGAGGAAATGTTGAGTTGGATCTTGGAGACGGCATGAAGCTGGAAGGTGTGAAAATATTTTGCTACCTCGGAGACATGCTGAATGGAGAAGGTGGATCAGCCTCTGCAACGGTTACTCGACTGAGATGTGCATGGAAGAAGTTTTGGGAACTGAGTAGCGTGCTGACGAGGAGGGGAGTGTCGTTGAAGCTGAAGGGAAAAGTGTATGCTGCATGTGTGAGAAGTGTTTTGATTTATGGGAGCAAGACATGGGTAATGATAATGAACGTAGAGCAGCAACGAAGGCTGGAAAGGATCGAAATGCGAATGGTTCGGTGGATGTGTGGAGTATCATTGAGAGAGAGAGGAAGACAAGTGATGAATTGTGAAACATGATGGGAATAGAGCCTGTGATGGATGCTGTGAAGAGAAACAGGTTGAGATGGTTTGGTCATGTGTTGAGGAAGGATGAAAGTGACTGGTTGAGAAGAGTGATGGAAATGAATGCAGAAGGAAGTATAGGACGGGGAAGACTGAGAAAGACTTGGCTAAAGGTGGTGGAAGAAGAAATGTGGGCAATGGGGTTAACAAGGTGAGATGTAGAAAATAGGGCAAAATGGAGCAGATTGTCATGGGGCCTGCAAGACTAACCCCCACTCCAGCAGGGAAAATGGCCTTAAAATGCCTGCTGTTGTTTGTTGTTTTTGTTCTTCAACTCCAAGATGGCCACCATATTATGTGACTGATGTCATCATTCACAAATATATTTGCCAGATCAGTCGTTGATCATATTGTTATGGATCTCGGCCGTCGACACTCCCCTTATCAAGGGGGGGTTAATCCCCTTGTCTTGTTATCTGGCCGTCCTGGAAGTTATACGCTCCTTCCGTTCGGTATTAGGTAGGGTGATTGGTCAATTTAGTCCCAAATACCTAATTACTAACCCGATCGTAAAGCAGGGAAATAACTCCCGCCCGAACCACGGCTATTGGTGGAAACGCCGAGCGGATAGCGAGTCACGATCCGGGCCGTTAACAGGGACTAAACAGGGACGAAACCCAATTCTAGCGGTTTCAATCGTGCCATGTTTACCCAATGATAGAAAGGACGGATGCGATCGGACAAGAGGAAACCAAGAAAGTAGGAAGAACAAAGATGGGTTTATTACAATTTACAAGAAGAAGAGGAAACGAAAGGGTGTACAAGATAGGAAGGGGAAGAATCAGAACACAGGGCAGTCTTAAAACAGTCTTATTCTAATACCCCAGACAAACGTACACACTCACACGGTGATTGTAGCTGATTGTAGATGGAACAGGTAGATGGAAGGTCCGGCGATGGGGTCCAGGCTACGGTCCAGCGGGCGAAACCCAGCAGGCAGCTCCACGTATAGTTGAACGCAACTGGACAGTTATATAGCGGGGGGAAGCTGGTGTCCTACAGCGTACGTAATAGATGCACACTTGTGCCAGATGCCCTCTCTCCAATGTTCTCTTAATCAAGCACGCCCTTCTTCTTCTCAGTCCTGTTCGATGCGCATTTCCCAAAGAGTCCTCTTACAATGTGCACGCGCCTCCAACAAGTCTCATACAACCAGCGATCTCCCCTCCAAGTCCGTTGTTGTGCCAACCTTCCACTCGAGTGCTTCGCGTGAGTCCTGTGAAAGGGCTTTGCGTTCGCGCTTATATATCTCGACCAGCAAAACGCTCCGCGAGCCAAACTGCCACGCCTGCCAGCGATGTTCCTTCAGCCCTGGTTGGCTGGTGAGGGCTTACCGGCCACGCCTTTGACGGCTGGATGACGTGGCCACACCTTCTTCTTGGCGCTCCACCTCCTTTCTCAGGCCTTACCTCGTGGCTTATGGCGGCTGGGGCGGGCGCTAAGGCAGCGAACGCTGCTAACAAAGGCGCAAAGTAAATTGGGAGAGTCATGAGGCACCGACTGTAGGGGCACGTAATGGCGTCACTTGGAGAGGGAGGTTGTTAAAATGGACGGATTGGGGACCTACTCTTATTCGATCGACACAACGCAGATTCAACTATTGAAAGGGCCTTATCTAAAACACATATTAATGAAATAACTGAAGTCCTATGATGACATGCGTGTTGCTGTGGCCTATCTAGGGGTGCTACCTTTAACCTTTTAATGATGGGATATTTACAAGAAAGTGTGGGTTCTAAAACCGCAACACTATGTATGACATTTTGTATTGATCCATTAAGAGGTACTCTGGAATATATTATTACTTGTGAAAATCAACGATCTTCCAAGTATATTAGTTGGTCTTGTACATTATTCTGTCTGTCTATTTGTCTGTCTGTATGTCAACCGCCTACAGGTCACAATTTTCAACCGATCTTAACCCAACTTCACGAAATGGGAGAGTTGGTCATAAGCAAGACGCCCATTGTTTTTGGGGTCAAAAGGTCAATATCGGCCAAAGGTCACCAACTTTGTTAAATATCCAAAATCCTCAATTTTCATCCAATGAACTTGAAATTTGAAGAGGATTTGCATTCCAGGTCACTGAATACAACCACCAAGTATTTTTGAGGTCATCATCGGTCAAAAGGTCAATATAAGCCAGATTTCTAAAATCCTCAATTTTTATTCGATTGACTTGAAATTTTGAGAGGATTTGCATATCAGGTCACTGAATACAACCACCAAGTATTTTTGAGGTCATCATCGGCCAACAACCTATTTTAGGGATTTCGCAAGTATCGTGCGATGCATGACATATTTTTTGTTTAATTTCAAGACAGTGGTCAACCCACATGACTGATGACATAGTTTGCAAATATTTTTCCCACTCTATTATGTTAACATGTGTTAAGTTTTGTATCTATCTGATAAGCAGTTTCACATGAGTAGTTTTTTAAAGTTTTATTTTTATTCCAATATGGCCACCAAATCACGTGACCATGACCTTTTTTCCGCAAACTTTTATCCCCATGCCGAGGTGATCATATTTTTAAAATTTAGCCTTGATCTGTTCAGCAGTTCTGGAGATGTTTAAAGCTTTGACGTTTGACGTAATAGGCAATGACAGCCAATGCAAGTCCAAATTGCAAAAACAAAATTCATGATGCACCAAGTAAAATTGGTATCGACAATGAGTTAAAGTTTTGTAGAGCTGGCTATAACAGTTTTGTCTGAATGTCTCCACAAAATGTGCAACAAGAACAATATTGCTTCCAGTGGGAACCTCACAGGAAGTCTGGTTATTCCGATACCATAACTGGTAACATGGTACATTCAACAAAAAGAACCAATTCCCCCGTACAACTACACAAAGTTATGTTGTTGTACAATCAAAATTCAGACAACTTATCATACCATACAGTCTCTTAAATGGTGGAGCATGACGTTCCAGTGTCTGGTTCCATGACAATGACTGTGTGACCTACCGACCGCAACACTGAGTGTAACCACTGGGGTTCAACTTATGAAGAAGACGAGCCGCTGTAGCTCGAAATGTGAAGAAGAGGAACACCGTGCAAATAGGATTACAGGAAACCTTGGGTCTCGTACAGAAGGTGTTTTATTCGTTGGCTCCGTGAAACCACAACATGAGAAACAAACAGCAAATTACTAACCAATCTCCAAAATTGCAGTTCACACATTCAGCTTCAATACAAACAATCATGCAGCAGAGTGTCGTTCTGCACGAGAAATCAGCAATAGCGAAATACAAACTGTTTGCAACAAATTTACCTCACAAAGCGGCAAATGTACATAAAATCAATTTCTTACAGCTTAAGCAGCAAGTGTATTATGTATCAAAGAAACAAATGAAATTACATACCAACTTTGGTTCCTCAGCCAATCTTTTTCAGAGTTCAATGTTTAACCTCTTCACACCATTTCATGCACTCTTCATTTGCGTGTGTTTCAGCTCGACAAATCATGAAATATCCTGAAGACTTCGCTAGCTAAAAGATAAAAGATATAACGAACTATGAAGCCTAATGGTGTTGGTGGACGTTACAAAACCGAGATACAAATTGCTGTTACGAAAAGCACGATGTGAACCACCGATAACAGCACTACTCACACAGCCGCTTCACCGCCACAACCACCAGTACGACCAAACTACCCCAAAAATTTCGATTTCGATGAACGAATGATGAACAAACGATGAACAAATTTCGATTTCGATTAACAAAAACTTCGATGAACGAATTTGGTCGGCAGCCATTGCACTCAGTATTGAAAATAAAATGAGAATCTTCGAACAAACCTCTTCGAACAAACCTCTTCAGATGAGATCCGATCACGTGAACCTTCGTCACAGTTACAGTCTGAAGTTCACCAGATCACCCGGAAGTTCATCGTTGAATATTTCCTATTTACGCGCATCATTCTTCTTCCTCTTTGTTATAATAATGTTTATGACGTCAGCAATTTGTGTGCACCGCCACATTACAGTTCGCAAATAAATGTGAAGTTAAAGAAGAAGCAGAGACTGCTTCCGGGTTAGCAATGACCACGTGCGAGTGAGCGCTGCTTTGTCCGCAATGGCGGATTAACGCACGTGCATAATGGTCACTTGCCCAGGACCCCCAAATTCAATGACGTCATGCAATCAATGCAACCCGAGATCACAAGAGATGAGAGATAACGCGAGACCGATCGTGGTCGACAGTGGTTCGAGATGAGACCGTGGGTGGGTCTCACATTACCCACAAAACACATCACCTTGTGAGTGGTGATAAACACAGCGTATTGGAACACAAGAGGTTGAATCGGTTGATTATGTCTCTGCTACATCTGAAATGATGAAATTTACACTATTTTCATTTAGTGATAGAATGGGTAAGGGAGCTGTTGAAGGTTTTATTCCTGATATGTCAACGGGAACAAATGCTGACCCCGGTTATAGTCAAAGGAAGTCAATGTATAATTATGAAACAAAAGCAGAGAATAGTTTTACCGTAGCAGTACCTCTTAAAGGTATATTTGGATTTTGTGATTATGGTAAAGTTTTGTATGGGCTTAAAATTAGATTTCAACTACAAAGGAATGATAATGTAAATAGATTGCTTTTTGGGGCTCAAAATGCTTTTGGCGATAATAATAAATTTGTTATTAATGATTTGTGTTGGTATATTAGTGAATATACTCCTAATCTTAAAATGGAAGAGATGTTAAATAACAGACTTAACTCAAAGAAACCGCTAAATGTATCATACCTTAATTTAAGATGTCAACACGTTAAACTGGAACACACTACCTACACTTGGAATTTGGGTGTTCTTCAAGGAAAGCCACGATACATATGGCTCATTAAAAAAAAAAACCAGATGGAGAGGACGGTACTGATAAGAATAATGCGCTGAGTGATAATGCTAAGGTGAAACAACTTCGGGTTTCTCTTGATGGCACATTTTATCTGCGAGATAGATTGGAAATTGATTGGGAAAAAAATGATTATGCGGAAGCCTAAAAGTCTTACCAAAAGGTGTGTGAAAGCAACGGTAATAATGAGCCTATTTTGGATATGGTTGTGTTTCAAAAACTTTATACAATCTACGCAATTGACCTGAGTTCTCACAAGGAAACTATAAAGTCTAATGGAGTGGATACTTCTCTATACATTGAAAGAGGAGAGAATGAAGAAGTTGATGCTTATTGCTTGCTTTTGGAGGAAACATAATTACAGATTAATACAGATAATTGTGTTATGAATAATATCACATAGGTTTTTTCTCATAAATAAATGAGTAGGAAAGAACCGGTATATGTTAATCAAATCAATCTTAATAAATTAACATCTTGTATTCAAAATCAAAAGCCTTGTATTATTTATGTTAATACAATTCAAAGAAAAGTAGCTGTAAGAATTGATGTTTTACTCACAAGAGAGCAGGTAAAAACACAATGCTGGATCACTTAAAATTAAAATGACAAAACCTATGTTGAAGAAATATTCAACAAGGGAAATGAGTGGAGGATTTCTCCCATTTCTAATTCCTTTATTTGCTGGTTTAAGTGCGGCGGGAGCATTGACTGGTGGTATTTCAGCAGCGGTAAAAACTGCTATCGAAAGGAAGGCACAACTAAAAGCTCAAAAAGAATTGGAAAGACATAACAAGGAGTTGGAGAAACAAATTAGTGGAAGTTGTGTAATTGTAGATTTTGCTCAAAAACTTGAAAGTCTACCTGATAAAGCTAGATTGTTAGTTGGAGATATGCTTTCCTCTATCGCTCAAGTGGGTGTTAAACTAATTAAACGGGGTAATGGATTGTATCTTTCTCATAAATAAATGGATAAATGGTTTAAACAATTTGGAAAGAATACAACGTCAAATATGGAACTAGCTAAGTATTGTAAAAACACTAAAAATTGATAATGTGATTATTTGCATGAGAGATGAATTAACAAAGTTGTCCAAGAATACAAAGAATATTATTATGAATTTAGACACACAGAATGGTTCTCATTGGGTTTGTATTCATAATAGTCAGGATAAATATTATTTTGATAGTTATGGTATGCCACCACCTGTTGAAGTAATTCAAATCTTACAGGATGGTGTTCATCAAACCTTTCAAGTTCAAGAAATTAATTCTAAATGTTGTGGTCAATTATGTATAGATGTATTATTTCAACTCAACAATAATGAAAATTTTTATGATGTCATTTTTAATTTAATATAAATGACATGTCGGAAAATATGGTTCTATCTTTGGAGAATCCCCTCAGGATATTGATTTATCAAATTATTATAGAAAGGCACAGGCCGAACGACAAAAATATTATATAACAAAAAATATTAATATTAAAAATACTTATAAATTAATCAATTATCCAAACCCTACAGATGTGAATGACTTAATTAGATTCAGTGATTTATCACAATATATAACTTTAAACAAAACAGCACGGTTTGTTAAACAAGTAAAATTTACAACCGCAACACCTGGTTATACTGACCATACACCTTTCCTCATTCAATTTAACTACCTGCTTACAATTGAATTTTATAAAGAAGGACATATAGTTAATATGCGTATTAATAAATGGGGGTAAGGTATGCCTGATTTAGGGTATAATTGGTTTTTTTCAATAAACTTAGAAGACGTACATGATTTTAATCAGTCTCGTAAAGAAGAATATTATCCGCTTGGTGAGGAGAAGGAGTTATGTGGAAGTACAATTAATAAACAACAAATACATGATTTTAAGATTAAAAAAAAATAAAATGATAGTTTAGTGATGGTTAGCATGACAAAGAAGGAAGGCAATGAGATAAGGATAGAAAGCCGAGGAATACAAACCGATTTGGTAGTGGGAAGATGGGGTGGTATTACCTGTCATAATATTAATCTCACATATATTTCTGATACATATATGGCAGGAAGCAGACTACAAGAGAATTATAATTTTTGTGTCTAGGGATACCTTCAAGAAAAGGGTGCTCGGTATTACATACCTTATGATTTGGAGCATATACATGGAAATTTTGTCATAAAAAACTGGCCTTACACTGATATTGCTAAACCCACAAATAGAGACCTGTTAAAAATATTAAATAAAAATGAACTTCTCAAAGTTCTGAAATATAAAACTCTTTTAGAAATCATCAACAAATGTTATTGGTATCCTATTATGAGAAAAATAATTATAGATACAAGAATATCTCAAAATCCAGATGAGTATATGTATAATATTCTTTGGGGATGAAACTCAAGGGTAGCAAGGGATGAGTAAGGAGTTGAGAAGGAGGAAGGAGTTGAAGAAGAGGAGGAAAGAGAAAAAGGAGAAGGAGGAAAGGGAGAAAAAGGAGAAGGAGGAGAGGGAGAAAAAGGAGAAGGAGGAGAGGGAGAAGAAGGAGAAGGAGGAGAGGAGAAAAAGGAGAAGGAGGATAGGGAGAAAAAGGAGAACGAGTATAGGGAGAAAAAGGAGAAGGAGGAGAGGGAGAAAAAGGAGAAGTAGGAGAGGGAGAAAAAGGAGAAGGAGGAGACAGAGAAAAAGGAGGAGAGGGAGAAAAGGGAGAGGGAGGAGAGGGAGAAGGAGGAGAGAGGGCAAAGGGAGGAAAGAGAGGGAGGAAAAATATAAAAATATGACCATTCCTGAGATTAATGAAAGATTGAAGGTATTACGGCAAATAAATCGATCTCAATGCACCGAAGAGGAAAATAAAGAATTAATGGCTCTTAGGAAGATATCGTATTCAATAATAAGGACGTCAATGTCTTCACTTCCAGGGAGGAGATTTAAACGAGAAAGTGGGGATAAAGAAGAAGACGGAAAAGAATATGTGGTTGATGATGTTGGCATTAACTTTAGTTAGTTTTATTTGTAAATAAATGGAGGAGAGAGTGAAGACTTTCCTAAGGATTCTTTGTTTTAAAATATCAAGATTGAAATGTATATGTTGAAAACCAAAAAGGTTTTGGTGCTATGTCGGACTTGTTCTCATAAATAAATATGAGTTATTGTCTCAAATGTAAAAAGAAAAGGAAATCTAAAAATATCTCATGTTAAAGCTAAAAATAATAGAGTTTATCAAAAAGGAATATGTCAAGTGTGTGGCTCTAAAAAGTGTCAATTAATCTCTCCTAAAAGTGGAGGAGACATACAAAAGTTTCTGTCAGGAAGTAAATTTACAACAACTGGAATTCCTGGGAACTACATCTACCTGGATATTCTTTCTGTGGACCTGGAACAAACCTGGATAAAAGATTAGATGAGGCTGACAATCCTAAACCTTGGTCTAAACCTATAAATAGGGTTGATGAAGTGTGTATGAAGCATGATATTGCTTATGGGAATACCACTACATTGGATGAAAAACATGAAGCAGACAGAGAAATGTTGTCTAATTTGTCTTTGATACGAAATCCTACGTTGAGAGAGAAAGTTGATAGGTTTATTGTGAAAAAAATGATAAGTGCTAAATTGAAACTTGGTCTTGGTTGTTCCTCAAACAACTATTCGGCTCTAATGATGTCATCAAGACTGAGGAACTTTTGGCTGAAGAATTACACAAACCTATAATCACCAAGTAAGAAGGAAGGTTTATTCCAAAGACACTGACCACATATGGTCCGCTGATTTAATTGAATTGAATAATGACAGGGGATACAGGTATGCTTTAACCATTATTGATTTCAGGAGTAGAATTGCCTGGGTTGTTCCTTAAAAAAATAAAAGGGGTGGTACTTTAATGTTAGCCTTTAAGCTAATATTTGATAGGGATAAAAGAAAACCAAAGAAACTGTGGACCGATGAGGGAACAGAGTTCTATAACAAAATATTTATGAAATTTCTTAAAGGAGAGGGTCTTAAATTATACAGCACCTTCAATGAAGGAAAGGCAGTTGTTATTGAGCGTTTTAATCGTACTTTGAAAGAGAAATTATATAAAAAATTCACACAACTCTGTTCTCAACAGTGGGTATATTTAATTCAAAATATTGTAGACTAGCAGAAGTACCCGGCATTGCCGGGGTAGGGGAGGTGAGGCGAGGCGAGGGGGAAGGGTGGGGGAAGGGTGGAGGAAGGGTGGAGGGGGAGGGGGAAGGGGGGAAAGGGAGGGGGAGGGGGAGGAGGGGAGGGATATAGATGGTTGCTGGCAATTGATCACATCCACAAATTATGTAATCCACACAATTTATGTACTTTACATAACGTTAATAGGAATACATGGCCGTGTAGATGGGAAATACAGTTTGTTTGAAATAAATCACAAATATCAGATGAAAGTTTTTAAAATTTAGAACTATTCCCACTCAGAGTTAAACATCACCGCAATATTACTCGGTTGCTTCAACGTTTTCTGTGAATTATATAAAAATCAGAATCAGAATCAGAATCGATATTCTCACAATCATCACAACACACCACACACGTCGTTAATTACGCAGTGCTTGTAAACAATGTTCTTTGTCTTTCCTTGTTCGGATAGGATGTATAGGTTGAGGGTGGATAGAGCCAATGAGGTGGTATACCTGTCCTTGCACCTTGAATGTAGGCATGAATCCTTGCTCAGTGACGACACGATCTGCTCCAAACGAAGTCATTTGGAACGAAGAGTTGTAATTACGGATTTCCTTCAGGAAGTGTCTGGATTGAGTCGTAGTTGATTGAAGTAGTTCTTTCAAAGGTTCCGGTGGAGATTGGAGAGAAGGCAAAGGACATTGCCTCCCCTGCAACACAT